>NC_042968.1:65459512-65644512 GCF_901001165.1 Salmo trutta
GACCTCATAGTGTTTGGGTTTCTAGCCAGAGGGAGGGTATTGTCTTGCTCCCCACATCACCACGGACCTCATAGTGTTTGGGTTTCTAGCCAGAGGGAGGGTATTGTCTTGCTCCCCACATCACCGCGGACCTCATAGTGTTTGGGTTTGTAGCCAGAGAGAACGTATTGTCTTGCTCCCTACATCACCACGGACCTCATAGTGTTTGGGTTTGTAGCCAGAGGGAGGGTATTGTCTTGCTCCCCACATCACCGCGGACCTCATAGTGTTTGGATTTCTAGCCAGAGGGAGGGTATTGTCTTGCTCCCCACATCACCGCGGACCTCATAGTGTTTGGGTTTCTAGCCAGAGGGAGGGTATTGTCTTGCTCCCCACATCACCGCGGACCTCATAGTGTTTGGGTTTCTAGCCAGAGGGAGGGTATTGTCTTGCTCCCCACATCACCGCGGACCTCATAGTGTTTGGATTTCTAGCCAGAGGGAGGGTATTGTCTTGCTCCCCACATCACCGCGGACCTCATAGTGTTTGGGCTTCTAGCCAGAGGGAGGGTATTGTCTTGCTCCCCACATCACCGCGGACCTCATAGTGTTTGGGTTTGTAGTCAGAGGGAGGGTATTGTCTTGCTCCCTACATCACCACGGACCTCATAGTGTTTGGGTTTCTAGCCAGAGGGAGGGTATTTTCTTGCTCCCTACATCACCGCGGACCTCATAGTGTTTGGGTTTGTAGCCAGAGGGAGGGTATTGTCTTGCTCCCCACATCACCGCGAAGCTCATAGTGTTTGAAAATCACTGTTATTCAGTTTTTTTTTTTACTTCTGATGATGTCATCAAAACTTTTCAATTTTAGATTTTTTTTCGACAAAACATCCATATACGCCGTTTTCACATACGTGTATGTAGATAATGGTATTATGCTGGAGATAATGAAAATTAGGTTGAAAGTGGTGGAGTTGCCCTTTAAGTACAGTGGGAAAAGTACTCTGTCATACTCTGTCATACTCTGTCATACAAAAAGTACAGAATTCTAGTAAATTCTATGCATCAAATTCCTTACATGAAGCAAACTACACTGCACCATTTTCTTGTTACTTTTTTCTTTTTTCTTTATGGACAGACAGGGGCACACTCCTGTGCTCAGACATCATTTGCAAATGCTGTATTTGTGTTTAGTGAGTCTGCCAGATCAGAGGCAGTAGGGATGACCAAGCATTATATTGATAGGTACGTGTATTGGACCATATTGCTGTCCTGCCTGAGCATTCGAAATGTATGGGAGTAACAAGTAGATATTTTCTTTAGGAATGTAGTGGAGTAAAAGTAAACATTATCAAAAATATAAATATTAAAGTAAATTACAGGTACCTCAAAAAATTACTTCAGTAGTACTTTAAAGTATTTTTACTTATTAAGTACATTACACCACTGGGGGATCATGGCACATACCTACAGACCGGCTGTAAACTGTTCTCCCTCCCTCACCTCTGGCTAACCCACATGGTCAACTCTTCAGCTAAACCCCAGCTGGCCCTAACTTCTAACGCTAACCTTCTTAACTAACTCAAACAAAGAGACAGCATCCCAAATCCCAATGATGCAAATCTAGCCATTACAGCTATACCCCCCCCCCCAGAGCTGACTAAACCTCGTACTATAGCTAAACCCTTCCCTAGCAATACCCCCCCCCCACTCCCCCAGCGCTCTCTCACTCTCCTCGTGATAAGCCAGCATTCCCCCCCTTTCATCTTTTCATTCTGTGCCACGTCCCAGCAGGGCTTTCCGGGGATTTGTGCAGAGAAAGAGGGGAGAGAGGGAGCTGGATTCGGCTGAAGTCATCCAGAGGTATCTACTGTGTTCCTGGCTGGTCAGTGTGTACTGCTGTGCTCCTGTACTCTCTGACTCCTCCATCCATTATCCATAGATATAGACTCCCGGGAGGGGTAAAAATAGCATGGGGCACAAGCAGATTGAAATGACGTCACTACCATAAGTGAGAGAAAAAAGCCCACTCAGAGTGCATTGCGCTGTGCCACAGAGGTAGATGGTGTGTGCAACACAATGCCATACATCTGCACTTTCCTCTCACTGCTGAAGTGGAAATGGGATTCAGTGTGGTAAGTCAGCCATATGTGAGGTTGTACAACGGTAAGGAACCCAGCTAGTGCAGCGCTATCGTAGCTAAACAAGTTTATTAGGTACACCCCGTTCACCATTTTTTTTCTGCTACAGACAATTAGTCACGTGGCCGTGGCTTGCTGTATAAAGCAGGCAGACAGGCATTGAGGCATTCAGTTACTGTTCGATTGAACGTAAGAATGGGAAAAACGAGTGACCTAAGCGACTTTGAGCTTGGTATGATCGTCGGCGCCAGACACTCCGGTTCCAGTATCTCAGAAACGGCCAGCCTCCTGGGCTTTTCCCGCACGACAGTGTCTAGCGTTTACCAAGAATGGTGCGACAAACAAAAAACATCCAGTCAGCGGCAGTCCTGTGGGTGAAAACAGCTCATTGATGAGAGGTCGAAGGAGAACGGCAAGAATCGTGCAAGCTAACAGGCAGGCCACAAACAGACAAATAACGATGCAGTAAAACAGTGGTTTGCAGAATGGCATCTCAGAACGCACAACTCGTCTGTTCTTGTCACAGATGGGCTACTGCAGCAGACGACCACACCGGGTTCCACCCCTATCAGCTAAAAACAAGAAGAAGTGGCATGCGATCACCAACACTAGACAATTAAAGAGTGAAAAAACATGGCCTGGTCCGACGAATCCCGGTTTCTGTTGGTTCATGCTGATGGCAGAGTTAGGATTTGGCGTAAGCAGCATGAGTCCATGGCCCCATCCTGCCTGGTGTCAACGGTACAGGCCGGTGGTGGTGGTGTTATTGTGTGGGGAATGTTTTCCTGGCACACGTTAGGTCCCTTGATACCAATTGGGCAATGTTTCCTTGCCGCGAAGAATTCAGGCTGTTCTGGAGGCAAAGGGGGGGTCTGACCCGGTACTGGATGGGCGTACCCAATAAACTGGCCACTGAGTGTATATGAGGCATACGTTGCTATGCTTAATAAAGCTAAAGCTAACTCCTAGAGACATGTCAGGTGACATTGGTAGTGAACTCATTACCCTGGATACCTCAGCAGTAACAAGGCTAAAAACCCATGAGCAACTGCATATGGGGCCTAGTTAGTTAGTGACGCTAACGAGGCTAAAGCTAACTCCTGGACAGCTGACTTTGGGAGTGAACCCATTACTGGCAGAGGCTTAGCGGAGTTGTCAACAACTGGATGCATCCGGTTTTCAGGGATACAACTAATTCCTTTTCCTTTGAAAACCGGATGTGGGAACTCCACTCAGGCATCTTCTTTTACTCCTGCTACGTAAGGTTAGGCAGATTCAGCTGGGCAGACGAACGGACAGATGTTTTCCCACAATGCCAGGCTGCTGCAGTAGAAGGTTACTGTGGCACGAAGCCTCAACTGGTTAATGGAGGAGCAACAGACCGCCCTCCCCTCTGTCTGGACATAGAGAGGTATAAAGAGAGAGGGAGAGAAGGAGAGGTAGACAGAGCTGGAGGAGGAGGAGATAGGGAGACAGATGGATAGGGAGGTAGGGAGAAAGAGATGGGGAAAAGAGAGGACGAGAGGTGCATTGGAGCAGCGTACACAGAGGGAGAGAGAAAGAGGGAGAAAAAGGGGACATACCGCCAGAGGAGCATCGGAGCGGCCCTTAACGCGTGAGCAGCATAGATAGATAGATAGATGTCTGAGTGTGTAGAGGGGGGTCTCTCCTTCTCTTTCATCCTCTCATTAAGGGACCTGCTCCGTGTCTCTAGTCTGCAGGCATGCGGGGAAAAAAGAGGATAGCTAGACTTTGTTCCACTTCATTCTATCAGCTCACACTCTCGCCATCCAACACGTGAAGATAGTGAGGCCTGCTCTGTTTTAGGGTGAGGGAATGTTTGAGAAATAAGTGTTTTAATCACAATATAAAGCTAGTCCGACTGAGTTTTGTTTGACTCTGTGAGTGAAATGAGGTGAAGATTGGATTATCATTCATTGTCAGTGAACAATGTTTCTGGGGGTGAAACAAGGACTCTTTCTCCCTCGCTTCTTTCTCCCTTTCTCTCTCTCACTCCGGCCTCCTCATGTCTCACATGCATCCACCCACACGCGGTGGCTATTTTTTACCCTTTCACCAACAGACATGTTGTAGCCGCGGAGAACAATCGCATGGCGTGTTGGAGAGATGTGACATATTGTATGAGGGGGAGTTGGCCAGAGAGATCAGGTGTTTATCTCTTAGAAAATAGCAATTATACAGAATAGAATTAATAGGGAACGACAGGCGGACCATTAGTGAAATGTCACTCAAAGCTAATGCGGTTATGAAGAGCCGGAACACTTTTAGCTGATCAATGAAGAAGGCGTCTCTGTATTTTCTGGTTTTGGATCTAGGCTACTAAAGGAAACAGGTTGAAACATCTCTACGTCTGATCAGAAACGTTTTGGATCTAGGCTACTAAAGGAAACAGGTTGAAACATCTCTACGTCTGGTCAGAAACGTTTTGGATCTAGGCTACTAAAGGAAACAGGTTGAAACATCTCTACGTCTGGTCAGAAACGTTTTGGATCTAGGCTACTAAAGGAAACAGGTTGAAATATCTCTACGTCTGGTCAGAAACGTTTTGGATCTAGGCTACTAAAGGAAACAGGTTGAAACATCTCTACGTCTGATCAGAAACATTTTGGATCTAGGCTACTAAAGGAAACAGGTTGAAACATCTCTACGTCTGATCAGAAACGTTTTGGATCTAGGCTACTAAAGGAAACAGGTTGAAACATCTCTACGTCTGGTCAGAAACGTTTTGGATCTAGGCTACTAAAGGAAACAGGTCGAAACATCTCTACGTCTGGTCAGAAACGTTTTGGATTTAGGCTACTAAAGGAAACAGGTTGAAAACATCTCTACGTCTGGTCAGAAACGTTTTGGATCTAGGCTACTAAAGGAAACAGGTTGAAACATCTCTACGTCTGATCAGAAACATTTTGGATCTAGGCTACTAAAGGAAACAGGTTGAAACATCTCTACGTCTGATCAGAAACGTTTTGGATCTAGGCTACTAAAGGAAACAGGTTGAAACATCTCTACGTCTGGTCAGAAACGTTTTGGATCTAGGCTACTAAAGGAAACAGGTTGAAACATCTCTATGTCTGATCAGAAACGTTTTGGATCTAGGCTACTAAAGGAAACAGGTTGAAACATCTCTACGTCTGATCAGAAACGTTTTGGATCTAGGCTACTAAAGGAAACAGGTTGAAACATCTCTACGTCTGATCAGAAACGTTTTGGATCTAGGCTACTAAAGGAAACAGGTTGAAACATCTCTACGTCTGATCAGAAACGTTTTGGATCTAGGCTACTAAAGGAAACATGTTGAAACATCTCTACGTCTGGTCAGAAACGTTTTGGATCTAGGCTACTAAAGGAAACTGGTTGAAACATCTCTACGTCTGATCAGAAACGTTTTGGATCTAGGCTACTAAAGGCAACAGGTTGAAACATCTCTACGTCTGATCAGAAACGTTTTGGATCTAGGCTACTAAAGGAAACAGGTTGAAACATCTCTACGTCTGATCAGAAACGTTTTGGATCTAGGCTACTAAAGGAAACAGGTTGAAACATCTCTACGTCTGATCAGAAACGTTTTGGATCTAGGCTACTAAAGGAAACAGGTTGAAACATCTCTACGTCTGGTCAGAAACGTTTTGGATCTAGGCTACTAAAGGAAACAGGTTGAAACATCTCTATGTCTGATCAGAAACGTTTTGGATCTAGGCTACTAAAGGAAACAGGTTGAAACATCTCTATGTCTGGTCAGAAGCATCTGGAAAAGTAGCAGCAGCTGGCAGCAGGTGACAGATGCTAGAGGGTATGCAGTAGCAGTTACATTTTCCTCTGTTACTTAAAACACTCACTTGACTGATCTAAATTATGAAACAATTCCATCGAAAGTCTTAAATTAAAAAAAATTTCACGCCTCTTACCTTATTATGGCAGCCTATTCCCTATATAGTGCACTGCTTTCCATAGTGCTGTGTTCCTGTGTGTGTCAACAGTAGTACACTATTTAGGGAGCGATTTCGGACACAGACACTCTCCTTCCCTTATTAATTCACTTCTCCCTCTAAGTGATTTTGACTGTCTCCTCTTCTTTTTCTCCTCATGCCTAATCTGCCCACAGGAACTTCCGGAAGCATCTCAGAATGGTGGGCAGCAGGAGGATGAAGGCACAGAGTGAGTCACAGTGTTACTGTGTGCTGTGTGTTCTCCCAACATGTCCGCCCTCCATCAGTGGTTTTGTGTTTTGTTGACTTTGTGTTCATGCATGCCGGGGATTATGCATGGCCTTGTGTGTGATGTGTGTATCGGTGTGTGGCATGCCGTTGTGCACCGGTGAGTGTGTGTGTGTGTGTGTGTGTGAGTGTGTGTTGGCACATGTTTGATGAACCTACGTGTTTGTGTGTTTATGCTGGTGTTGAGGCGTAGGTGGTCTGGAAAGGTGAGACGTTAAGCTAACGAATGGGAGATCTCCCCAGTCTCTCATTTGTGAGGCTGGTCATGTTGCACCGAGCCAAAACTCACCCACCCAGTGTGTCCTCTGGAGAGGAGTGTGTGTGTGTGTCCAGGATGTGTGTGTTCAGGGTGTGTGTGTTCAGGATGTGTGTGTTCAGGGTGTGTGTGTCCAGGATGTGTGTGTTCAGGGTGTGTGTGTTCAGGGTGTGTGTGTTCAGGGTGTGTGTGATCAGGGTGTGTGTGTTCAGGGTGTGTGTGTTCAGGATGTGTGTGTTCAGGATGTGTGTGTTCAGGGTGTGTGTGTTCAGGATGTGTGTGTTCAGGATGTGTGTGTTCAAGGTGTGTGTGTTCAGCGTGTGTGTGTTCAGGGTGTGTGTGTTCAGGGTGTGTGTGTTCAGGGTGTGTGTGTTCAGGGTGTGTGTATGGTGCGTGGGTGTGTGACTCTCTCTCCCCACCTGCACTAGCATTTGCCGAGCGTAGAGCGATGAGTTTCAACCGCTCCTGGAGTGACCCCACCCCTGTCAAGAATGACTCTCCACATGACCCCAGAGACAGTGAGTCAAAACAGTCACACATGTTACTATACACACTCACTCAGACACTCACAAACTGGGCACAGGCAAACACACTCATACACAAGTACAAGTATGCTAAACAGAGTTTGGGGTGGTCAATTCCAGTTCATTCCTATTCCAGTTCTCTTCCATGCTTTTCATTGAGGAACATTTTGAATTGGAATTTGGTTTCCTTTCTGAACTGACTGGAATTACAATGGAATTGACCCCAACCCTGATGCTGAAGCATTAAGCATTGAAAAGCATTTATGATAAAACACACATATTCACACAACACGCACACACACACACACACACACACACACACACACACACACACACACACACACACACACACACACACACACACACACACACACGCACACACACACACGCTAATCAGCTGTGTCTGCTGTTGATTCTGACACTGTCTGTCTTCCTCTGACCGTGGGTCTGTCTCCAAGTTTGTGATGCTCTCTCGCTTTCTCTGTGAGTATTTGTCTCAAATGGTCTGGGAGTGTGTCAAGCTCAGGTCTGGGAGTGTGTGTGCGTGTGTACGCACTGTGTGTCTATGTGTCGGCATGTGTTTTTCTCGTTTTTGAATGTTGGTGTGTTTGTTTTCTGTTTTTCCATCTACTTTGTGCCACGGTGTGACTGACAGTCTGCTGATAGAGGTTACTGTTGATGACATTTGAAATGTCTATTTGTGTCATGTATTTCTCTCCTTCTCTGACAGTCCAATGATTTTCCTCATAATGGTTCACACAATCTGTCTCTACCCTGTCACCTTTCCCATTCTCCTTTTTACCTACTCATTCATTTTCTTCTCTCCTTTTTGACTAGACGATGTTCCCTTGTTTCTTCATTTTCTTCCACCTATTCATCTGGAAGGTTGTTATTCTCTGTCACTTCACGTCTGTTTCTCTTTGTGCCTCACTGTCACTTTCCATTGACATCTCTCTCCTTCCCTTCCACTCTCTCTCCCTCCCTTCCATTCTCTCTCCTTCCCTTCCACTCTCTCTCCCTCCCTTCCACTCTCTCTCCCTCCCTTCCACTCTCTCTCCCTCCCTTCCACTCTCTCTCCCTCCCTTCCACTCTCTCTCCCTCCCTTCCACTCTCTCTCCCTCCCTTCCATTCTCTCTCCTTCCCTTCCACTCTCTCTCCTCCCTTCCACTCTCTCTCCCTCCCTTCCACTCTCTCTCCCTCCTTCCACTCTCTCTCCCCTCCACTCTCTCTCCCTCCCTTCCACTCTCTCTCCCTCCCTTCCACTCTCTCTCCCTCCCTTCCACTCTCTCTCCCTCCCTTCCACTCTCTCTCCCTCCCTTCCACTCTCTCTCCCTCCCTTCCACTCTCTCTCCCTCTCTCCCCTCCCTTCCACTCTCTCTCCCTCCCTTCCATTCTCTCTCCCTTCCCTTCCACTCTCTCTCCCTCCCTTCCACTCTCTCTCCCTCCCTTCCACTCTCTCTCCCTCCCTTCCACTCTCTCTCCCTCCCTTCCACTCTCTCTCCCTCCCTTCCACTCTCTCTCCCTCCCTTACACTCTCTCTCCCTCCCTTCCATTCTCTCTCCCTCCCTTCCACTCTCTCTCCCTCCCTTCCACTCTCTCTCCCTCCCTTCACTCTCTCTCCCTCCCTTCCACTCTCTCTCCCTCCCTTACACTCTCTCTCCCTCCCTTCCATTCTCTCTCCCTCCCTTCCACTCTCTCTCCCTCCCTTCCACTCTCTCTCCCTCCCTTCCACTCTCTCTCCCTCCCTTCCATTCTCTCTCTCTCCCTCCCTTCCACTCTCTCTCCCTCCCTTCCACTCTCTCTCCCTCCCTTCCATTCTCTCTCCCTCCCTTCCACTCTCTCTCCCTCCCTTCCACTCTCTCCCTCCCTTCCACTCTCTCTCCCTCCCTTCCACTCTCTCTCCCTCCCTTCCATTCTCTCTCCCTCCCTTCCATTCTCTCTCCCTCCCTTCCACTCTCTCCCCTCCCTTCCACTCTCTCTCCCTCCCTTCCACTCTCTCTCTCTCCCTCCCTTCCATTCTCTCTCCCTCCATATGCCTTTCTCTTTATTGCATTGCTTACTTTCCCTGTGCCCATCTCTTTCCTTCCTTCCTTCCTTCCCTCCCTCCCCCTCTCCCTCTCCCTGTCTCTCTTGCTCTTCCCTTCCTCTCCCGCCCCACTCTCTTACTCCCTGTCTCCCCTCCTCTCGTCCCATCTCTCTCCTGTCTCCTCCCTCCTCTCTCCCTCTCTCTTTCTCTCTCTCTGACGGTGTGCCTGCTCTTTGTGTCGTGGGGTCAGGTGGGGACCTGCCTGCCTCGTGTGGGACCCTGGATGAGGGGGAGCGTGAGGAGCTAGACTGGGAGGAGGAGAGGGAGATGGAGAGACTTGCCTGTGAGGGAGATGACTTCATCCCACCCAAAATCATGGTGAGGGGCTAGGGTTTGCAAAATTCCGGTGTAGTCTCTCTAGACAGACAGGTTGCCTTCAACGATGTACCAATGTTCCATCAGTTTGGCAGAGCTGATAGGGCAGAGTTGGTACGCATGCCGGATATCCGTCCAGAGCACTATCCGCTCAGGTCCTGCTGTAAACATTTCCGCTAGCTAGCTAGATGGAGCTCGCAAGAGGATATTTTCAATGAGTGTATTTCACAAGTGAGTAGTTTGCATGCGCCATGACGTTACCGTCACAAGCTTCCCACCACTGACTGGCTGTGGCTATCTGGGACCGCTTTGTGTCCGCCTCTGTCCTGTCATTTGTAATCCCTGCCGACCCAAACGTGTGATTTGCTGGGAGAGTTGTCTGTCTGACAGGGCTGTTATTTCCCGAGACTAGTCTGCATGTGAACATGTTTACTGAGTTGGAATAGCAAGGTTGTTGTGATTCTTCAACACATGAATGTATAGAAGTCAACTGGCTATTTTTAGATCCTTAACTGACTGAAATAAAGTGGAATTGACTCCAACCCTGTTGAATGGCAGTAAAGAGCCGTAGATATAATGCATCTTATCTGCTCAGACAAACTAGTATGAAGAAGGAATGTTAAGGACCATTGGTTTAGACACAAAACACAACAGAGAGAGATACAAGTGAATGTGACCCTCCTTTCTCTTCCTTCTTCTCCTTCTCTCTTCTTTCTCCGTCTCTCACTCTCAGCTGATCTCCTCCAAAGTCCCCAAGGCGGAGTACGTTCCCACCATCATCCGCAGGGATGACCCCTCAATCATCCCTATCCTCTATGTGAGTGGAAGCATTTATGATCAAGTACACACACGCACACAACAGCTGGAACAGAGCAGTAGCTAGCCAACTGCTTTGCTTTGGTCTTTGACACGCACGCACACACACACACGCACACACACACGAACACACACGTGACTCCATCAACTTGTTCTCTATGTGTCTGCATGCACAGATGATAAATCAATTATCCTGCATAATATTCAGTGAATGGATATTGAGTGGATATCATGTCTCTGTATCTCCAGGACCATGAACATGCTACGTTTGATGATATCCTCGGTAGGTAAACTGCCCTTTATCTGACTTTGTCTTTATTAGTCCCAAATGGCACCTTATTCCCTATGTAGTTTGCTACTTTTTTTTATGAGCTCCGGTCAAAAGTAGTGAACTATGTAGGGACTAGTGTTCCATTTGGGACGCATAAGGTGTTTGTGAGAATAATGCAGTGTTCCATACGGCTGGCTTTTTGTGTGGGGAAATTCTGTTTTTACTGTACTCCCTGTCTCTCTCTCCAACCCCTCTCTCTGTCCCTCTCTCTGTCCCTCTCTCCAACCCCTCTCTCTGTCCCTCTCTCCAACCCCTCTCTCTGTCCCTCTCTCTGTCCCTCTCTCCAACCCCTCTCTCTGTCCCTCTCGCCAACTCCTCTCTCTGTCCCTCTCTCTGTCCCTCTCTCCAACCCCTTTCTCTGTCTCTCTCTCCAACCCCTCTCTCTGTCCCTCTCTCCAACCCCTCTCTCTGTCCCTCTCTCCAACCCCTCTCTCTGTCCCTCTCTCCAACCCCTCTCTCTGTCCCTCTCTCCAACCCCTCTCTCTGTCCCTCTCTCCAACCCCTCTCTCTGTCCCTCTCTCCAACCCCTCTCTCTGTCCCCCTCTCCAACCCTCTTTCTGTCCCTCTCTCCAACCCCTCTCTCTGTCCCTCTTTCCAACCCCTCTCTCTGTCCCTCTCTCCAACCCCTCTCTCTGTCTCTCTCTCCAACCCCTCTCTCTGTCCCTCTCTCCAACTCCTCTCTCTGTCCCTCTCTCCAACCCCTCTCTCTGTCCCTCTCTCCAACCCCTCTCTCTGTCCCTCTCTCCAACCCCTCTCTCTGTCCCTCTCTCCAACCCCTCTCTCTGTCCCTCTCTCCAACCCCTCTCTCTGTCCCTCTCTCCAACCCCTCTCTCTGTCCCTCTCTCCACAGAGGAGATTGAGAAGAAGCTAACAGCCTACAGGAGAGGCAGCAGAATCTGGAGGATGCTCATCTTCTGCCAGGTGAGACAGGGAGAGAGTAGAGCGAGAGAAAGATAGGGGAGAAAGAGAGATGATGATGATTATGAAAGGACAAAAGAAAACCCTTGTTAGGTTGAATGATGTAAATCCCAGCGGGAAGATAGATAACAACTCAATTACGATTTCAACTCTGGAGTGGAGGGGCTAATTGTATGACTACTGTATGTCCTGTGGTAGTGGTGTTGTTTGACTCTTGACTGTGAACTTGAAAAGCAGTGGGTTTGTTATAGGGAGGTCCAGGGCATCTGTACCTGTTGAAGAATAAAGTGGCCACATTCGCCAAGGTGGAGAAAGAAGAGGACATGAGCCAGTTAGTGTCATCAGTCATACTCTTCATACAGCTGTCATACTCTTCATATAGCTGTCATACTCTTCATACAGCTGTCATACTCTTCATACAGCGCTCATAATCTTCATACAGCTGTCATACTCTTCATATAGCTGTCATACTCTTCATACAGCTGTCATACTCTTCATACAGCGCTCATAATCTTCATACAGCAGTCATACTCTTCATACAGCGCTCATACTCTTCATACAGCGCTCATACTCTTCATACAGCTGTCATACTCTTCATACAGCGCTCATACTCTTCATACAGCGCTCATACTCTTCATACAGCGCTCATACTCTTCATACAGCTGTCATACTCTTCATACAGCTGTCATACTCTTCATACAGCGCTCATACTCTTCATACAGAAGTCATACTCTTCATACAGCGCTCATACTCTTGATACAGCGCTCATACTCTTCATAAAGCGGTCATACTCTTGATACATCGGTCAAACTCTTGATATATCGGTCATACTCTTCATAAAGCGGTCATACTCTTGATACATTGGTCATACTCTTGATATATCGGTCATACTCTTGATATATCGGTCATACTCTTCATACAGCGGTCATACTCTTGATACATTGGTCATACTCTTCATACAGCAGTCATACTCTTCATACAGCGGTCATACTCTTGATACATTGGTCATACTCTTGATATATCGGTCATACTCTTGATATATCGGTCATACTCTTCATACAGCGGTCATACTCTTGATACATTGGTCATACTCTTGATATATCGGTCATACTCTTGATATATCGGTCATACTCTTCATACAGCGGTCATACTCTTGATACATCGGTCATACTCTTGATACATCGGTCATACTCTTCATACAGCGGTCATACTCTTGATACATCGGTCATACTCTTGATATATCGGTCATACTCTTCATACAGCGGTCATACTCTTGATACATTGGTCATACTCTTGATATATCGGTCATACTCTTGATACATCGGTCATACTCTTGATACATCGGTCATACTCTTGATACATCGGTCATACTCTTGATATATCGGTCATACTCTTGATATATCGGTCATACTCTTGATACAGCGGTCATACTCTTGATACATTGGTCATACTCTTGATATATCGGTCATACTCTTGATATATCGGTCATACTCTTCATACAGCGGTCATACTCTTGATACATCGGTCATACTCTTGATACATCGGTCATACTCTTCATACAGCGGTCATACTCTTGATACATCGGTCATACTCTTGATATATCGGTCATACTCTTCATACAGCGGTCATACTCTTGATACATTGGTCATACTCTTGATATATCGGTCATACTCTTGATATATCGGTCATACTCTTGATACAGCGGTCATACTCTTGATACATTGGTCATACTCTTGATATATCGGTCATACTCTTGATATATCGGTCATACTCTTCATACAGCGGTCATACTCTTGATACATTGGTCATACTCTTCATACAGCGGTCATACTCTTCATACATCGGTCATACTCTTGATACATCGGTCATACTCTTGATACATCGGTCATACTCTTCATACAGCAGTTATACTCTTCATACAGCGGTCATACCCTTCATACAGCGCTCATACTCTTCACATAGCAGTCATACTCTTGATACATCGGTCATACTCTTGATACATTGGTCATACTCTTCATACAGCGGTCATACTCTTGATACATCGGTCAGACTCTTGATATATCGGTCATACTCTTGATACATCCGTCATACTCTTGATACATTGGTCATACTCTTGATACATCGGTCATACTCTTGATACATCGGTCATACTCTTCATACATCGGTCATACTCTTCATACAGCGGTCATACTCTTGACATATTGGTCATACTCTTCATACAGCGGTCATACTCTTGATACATTGGTCATACTCTTCATACAGCGGTCATACTCTTGACATATCGGTCATACTCTTCATACATCGGTCATACTCTTGATACATTGGTCATACTCTTCATACAGCGGTCATACTCTTGATACATCGGTCATACTCTTCATACAGCGGTCATACTCTTCATACATCGGTCATACTCTTCATACATCGGTCATACTCTTCATACAGCGGTCATACTCTTCATACATCGGTCATACTCTTGATACATCGGTCATACTCTTCATACAGCGGTCATACTCTTGATACATTGGTCATACTCTTCATACATCGGTCATACTCTTGATACATTGGTCATACTCTTCATACAGCGGTCATACTCTTGATACATCGGTCATACTCTTCATACATCGGTCATACTCTTGATACATCGGTCATACTCTTCATACAGCGGTCATACTCTTGATACATTGGTCATACTCTTCATACATCGGTCATACTCTTGATACATCGGTCATACTCTTCATACAGCGGTCATACCCTTCATACATCGGTCATACTCTTGATACATCGGTCATACTCTTGATACATCGGTCATACTCGTCATACAGCAGTCATACTCTTTTCCATCTTTTCCATATACAGTGCACTATTTTTTACCAGAACCCTAAGGGCCCTGCTCAAAAGTAATGCACTACATAGGGAATAGGGTGTCATTTGGAATGCATGTTTACAGTCCCTGTCTCTCTGTTAGTACTGTTAGAGTAGCAGTATTGTTGTAACTGAATCATGTTGTCCTCCGACAACAGGTTCTGGAGGAGGCTGAGTCGGTTTATGAGCAAAGTGAACCCTGAACCCAACCTCATCCATATTATGGGCTGCTACGTCCTGGGCAACCCCAATGGAGAGAAGGTACACTATAGTTCTCAATCTTTTTCTTTTCTCTCTCTCTTCTCTCTCTACTTCTCTCCCTCCTCTCTCTACTTCTCTCCCTCCCCTCTCTCTACTTCTCTCCCTCCTCTCTCTACTTCTCTCCCTCCTCTCTCTACTTCTCTCCCTCCTCTCTCTCTACTTCTCTCCCTCCTCTCTCTACTTCTCTCCCTCCTCTCTCTACTTCTCTCCCTCCTCTCTCTACTTCTCTCCCTCCTCTCTCTACTTCTCTCCCTCATCTCTCTCTACTTCTCTCCCTCATCTCTCTCTACTTCTCTCCCTCCTCTCTCTCTACTTCTCTCCCTCCTCTCTCTCTACTTCTCTCCCTCCTCTCTCTACTTCTCTCCCTCCTCTCTCTACTTCTCTCCCTCCTCTCTCTACTTCTCTCCCTCCTCTCTCTCTCTCTCCCTCCTCTCTCTCTACTCTCTTCCCTCATCTCTCTCTACTTCTCTCCTCCTCTCTCTACTTCTCTCCCTCCTCTCTCTCTACTTCTCTCCCTCCTCTCTCTACTTCTCTCCCTCCTCTCTCTCTACTTCTCTCCTCCCCTCTCTCTCCTCTCTCTCCCTCCTCCTCCTCTCCTACTTCTCTCCCTCCTCTCTCTACTTCTCTCCCTCCTCTCTCTCTACTTCTCTCCCTCCTCTCTCTACTTCTCTCCCTCCTCTCTCTACTCTCCTCCTCCTCTCTCTACTTCTCTCCCTCCCTCTCTCTACTTCTCTCCCTCCCTCCCTACTCCTCCCTCCCTCTCTCTACTTCTCTCCCTCCTCTCTCTCTACTTCTCTCCCTCCTCTCTCTCTACTTCTCTCCCTCCCTCTCTCTCTACTTCTCTCCCTCCTCTCTCTACTTCTCTCCCTCCCCTCTCTCTACTTCTCTCCCTCCTCTCTCTCTACTTCTCTCCCTCCTCTCTCTCTACTTCTCTCCCTCATCTCTCTCTACTTCTCTCCCTCCTCTCTCTCTACTTCTCTCCCTCCTCTCTCTACTTCTCTCTCTCTCTCCTCCTCTCCTTCTTCTCTCTCTCCCTCTCCTCTCTACTCTCTACTTCTCTCCCTCCTCTCTCTACTTCTCTCCCTCCTCTCTCTACTTCTTCTCTCCCTCCTCTCTCTCCTTTTCTCTCCACTCCATCTCTCTCTACTTCTCTCCCTCTCTCTCCTACCTTCTCTTACTCTCTCTCCTTCTCGTTCTCTCCCTCCTCCTCTCTACTTTCTCTCCTCCTCTCTCTACTTCTCTCCCTCCTCTCTCTCTACTTCTCTCCCTCCTCTCTCTACTTCTCTCCCTCCTCTCTCTCTACTCTCTCCCCTCCTCCTCTACTTCTCTCAACCTCCTCTCTATACTTCTCTCCCTCCTCTCTCTACTTCTCCTCCCTCCTCTCTCTCTACTTCTCTCCTCCTCCTCTCTCTAACTTCTCTCCCTCATCTCTCTCTACTTCTCTCCCTCCTCTCTCTACTTCTCTCCCTCCTCTCTCTACTACTTCTCTCCCTCTCTCTCTCTACTTCTCTCCCTCCTCTCTCTACTTCTCTCCCTCCTCTCTCTCTACTCTCTCCTCCCCCTCCTCTCTCTCTACTTCTCCCCCCCCTCTCTCTACTTCTCTCCCTCCCTCTCTCTACTTCTCTCCCTCCTCTCTCTCTACTTCTCTCCCTCATCTCTCTCTACTTCTCTCCCTCCTCTCTCTACTTCTCTCCCTCTCTCTCTACTTCTCTCCCTCTCTCTCTACTTCTCTCCCTCCTCTCTCTACTTCTCTCCTCATCCTCTCTCTCCTCCTCTCTCCCTCCTCTCTCTACTTCTCTCCCTCCTCTCTCTACTTCTCTCCCTCCTCTCTCTCTACTTCTCTCCCTCATCTCTCTCTACTTCTCTCCCTCCTCTCTCTACTTCTCTCCCTCCTCTCTCTACTTCTCTCCTCCTCTCTCTCTACTTCTCTCCCTCCTCTCTCTACTTCTCTCCCTCCTCTCTCTACTCTCTCCCTCCTCTCTCTCTACTTCTCTCCCTCCTCTCTCTACTTCTCTCCCTCCTCTCTCTCTACTTCTCTCCCTCCTCTCTCTACTTCTCTCCCTCCTCTCTCTACTTCTCTCCCTCCTCTCTCTACTTCTCTCCCTCCTCTCTCTCTACTTCTCTCCCTCCTCTCTCTCTACTTCTCTCCCTCCTCTCTCTCTACTTCTCTCCCTCCTCTCTCTACTTCTCTCCCTCCTCTCTCTACTTCTCTCCCTCCTCTCTCTCTACTTCTCTCCCTCATCTCTCTCTACTTCTCTCCCTCCTCTCTCTACTTCTCTCCCTCCTCTCTCTCTACTTCTCTCCCTCCTCTCTCTACTTCTCTCCCTCCCCCCTCTCTCTACTTCTCTCCCTCCTCTCTCTACTTCTCTCCCTCCTCTCTCTCTACTTCTCTCCCTCCTCTCTCTACTTCTCTCCCTCCTCTCTCTCTACTTCTCTCCCTCCTCTCTCTACTTCTCTCCCTCCCTCTCTCTCTACTTCTCTCCCTCCTCTCTCTACTTCTCTCCCTCCTCTCTCTCTACTTCCTCCCCTCCCCTCTCTCTACTTCTCTCCCTCCTCTCTCTCCTTCTCTCCCTCCTCTCTCTACTTCTCTCCCCCCTCTCTCTCTACTTCTCTCCCTCCTCTCTCTACTTCTCTCCCTCCTCTCTCTCTACTTCTCTCCCTCCTCTCTCTACTTCTCTCCCTCCTCTCTCTCTACTTCTCTTCTCTCCCTCCTCTCTCTACTTCTCCCCTCCCTCCTCTCTCTCTACTTCTCTCCCTCATCTCTCTCTACTTCTCTCCCTCCTCTCTCTACTTCTCTCCCTCCTCTCTCTACTTCTCTCCTCCTCTCTCTCTACTTCTCCTCCCTCCTCTCTCTACTTCTCTCCCTCCTCTCTCTACTTCTCTCCCTCCTCTCTCTACTTCTCACTTCTCTCTCCTCCTCTCTCTCTACTTCTCTTCTCCCTCCCTCATCTCTCTCTACTTCTCTCCCTCCTCTCTCTACTTCTCTCCCTCCTCTCTCTACTTCTCTCCCTCCCTCTCTCTACTTCTCTCCCTCCCCTCTCTCTACTTCTCTCCCTCCTCTCTCTACTTCTCTCCCTCCTCTCTCTACTTCTCTCCCTCTCTCTCTCTACTTCTCTCTCTCCCTCCCCTCTCTCTACTTCTCTCTCCCCTCCTCTCTCTACTTCTCTCCCTTCTCTCTCTCTACTTCTCTCCCTTCTCTCTCTCTACTTCTCTCCCTCCTCTCTCTCCTTCTCCTCCTCCTCTCTCTCTTCTTCTCTCCCTCCTCTCTCTACTTCTCTCCCTCCTCTCTCTACTTCTCTCCCTCATCTCTCTCTACTTCTCTCCCTCCTCTCTCTCTACTTCTCTCCCTCATCTCTCTCTACTTCTCTCCCTCCTCTCTCTCTACTTCTCTCCCTCCTCTCTCGCTACTTCTCTCCCTCCTCTCTCTCTCTCTACTTCTCTCCCTCCTCTCTCTCTACTTCTCTCCCTCCTCTCTACTTCTCTCCTCCCTCTCGCTAACTTCTCCTCCCTCCTCTCTCTCTACTTCTCTTCCCTCCTCTCTCTACTTCTCTCCCTCCTCTCTCTACTTCTCTCCCTCCCTCTCTCTATACTTCTCTCCTCCTCCTCTCTCTCTACTTCTCGTCCCTCCTCTCGTCTCTACTTCTCTCCCTCCTCTCTCTACTTCTCTCCTCCGGCTCTCTTCTCTACTTCTCTCTCTCTACTTCTCTCCCTCATCTCTCTCTACTTCTCTCCCTCCTCTCTCTACTTCTCTCCCTCCTCTCTCTACTTCTCTCCCTCCCCTCTCTCTACTTCTCTCCCCCTCTCTCTCTACTTCTCTCCCTCCTCTCTCTCTACTTCTCTCCCTCCTCTCTCTACTCTCTCCCTCCTCTCATCTACCTCTCCCTCCTCTCTCGTACTTCTCTCTCCTACTCTCTACTTCTCTCCCTCCTCTCTCTACTCTACTTTCTCTCCCCTCCTCTCTCTACTTCTCGCCCTCCTCTCCTCTCCTACTTCTCTCCTCCCTCCTCTCTCTACTTTCTCTCCCTCCTCTCTCTATTCTCTTCTCTCCCTCCTCTCTCTACTTCTCTCCCTCCTCTCTCTCTACTTCTCTCCCTCCTCCCTCTCTCTACTTCTCTCCCTCCCCTCTATCTACTTCCTCTCGCCTCCCTCCTCTATCTACTTCTCTCCCTCCCTCTCTCTACTTCTCTCCCTCCTCTCTCTCTACTTCTCTCCCTCCTCTCTCTACTTCTCTCCCTCCTCTCTTCTACTTCTCTCCCTCCTCTCCTCTAACTTCTCTCCCTCCTCTCTCTCTACTTCTCTCCCTCCTCTCTTTCTACTTCTCTCCCTCCTCTCTTCTACTTCTCTCCCTCCTCTCTACTCTCCTAACTCTCTCTTCTACTCTCTCCTCTCTCTCTACTTCTCTCCCTCCTCTCTCTCTACTTCTCTCCCTCCTCTCTCTACTTCTCTCCCTCTCTCTCTACTTCTCTCCTCCCTCTCTACTTCTCTCCCCTCCTCTCTCTACTTCTCTCCCTCCTCTCTCTACTTCTCTCCCTCCTCTCTCTACTTCTCTCCCTCCTCTCTCTACTTCTCTCCCTCCTCTCTCTACTTCTCTCCCTCCTCTCTCTCTACTTCTCTCCCTCCTCTCTCTACTTCTCTCCCTCCTCTCTCTACTTCTCTCCCTCATCTCTCTCTACTTCTCTCCTCCTCTCTCTACTTCTCTCCCTCCTCTCTCTACTTCTCTCCCTCCTCTCTCTACTTCTCTCCCTCCTCTCTCTCTACTTCTCTCCCTCCTCTCTCTACTTCTCTCCCTCCTCTCTCTACTTCTCTCCCTCCTCTCTCTACTTCTCCCCTCCTCTCTCTACTTTCCTCCCTCCCCTCCTCTACTTCTCTCCCTCCTCTTCTCACTCTCTCCCTCATCTCCTCTCTCTCTCTTCTCTCCCTCCTCTCTCTCTACTTCTCTCCCTCATCTCTCTACTTCTCTCCCTCCTCTCTCTACTTCTCTCCCTCCTCTCTCTACTTCGCTCCCTCATCTCTCTCTAACTTTCTCCCGCATCTCTCTCTATTTCTTTCCCTCCCGCCGCTCTCTACTTCTCTCCCATCCTACTCTCTCTACTCTCATCCCTCCTCTCTCTCTACTTCTCTCCTCCTCTTCTCTCTTCCCTCTCCCTCCTCTCTCTACTTCTCTCACTCATATCTCTCTCTATCTCTCCTCCTCTCTACTACTCTCTCCCTCATCTCTCTCTACTTCTCTCCCTCCTCTCTCTCTACTTCTCTCCCTTACACTCTCTCTCTACTTCTCTCCCCCTCCTCTCCTCTACTCTCTCCCTCCCTCTCTCTACTTCTCTCCCTCCTCTCTCTCTACTTTCTCCTCATCTCTACTCTCTCCCTCCTCTCTCATCTACTTTGCGCTCCCTCCCACTCTCTCTACTTCTCTACCTCCTCTCTCATCTACTTCTCTCCCTCCTCTTCTCCTCTTACTTCTCTCCTCCTCTCTCTCTACTTCCTACCTCCTCTCTACTTCTCTCCCTCCTCTCTCTCTACTTCTCTCCCTCCTCCTCTCTACTTCTCTCCCCTCTCTCTCTACTTCTCTCCCTCCTCTCTCTCTACTTCTCTCCCTCATCTTTCTCTCCTATTCTCTACCTCTCTACTTATCTGCTGTGTGTGTGTGTGTGTGTGTGTGTGTGTGTGTGTGTGTGTGTGTGTGTGTCTGTGTGTGTGTGTGTGTGTGTGTGTGTGTGTGTGTGTGTGTGTGTGCAGAAATAATCAGCTGTGACAGTTAGAACATCCCCTCCCCTCCCCTCCTCTCCTTTCCTCCCCTCCCCTCCTCTCCTCTCCTCTCCTTCCTCTCCCTCTCCTCCTCTCCTCTCCTCTCCTCCAGAAGTGAGTGCTATAGGGCTATAGTCATTTAGTTCAGTATTCTTTGCTTTCTTGGGTACAGGAACAATGTTGGACATCTTGAAGCAAGTGGGTACAGCAGACTGGGATAGGGAGAGATTGAATATGTCCGTAAACACTCCAGCCAGCTGGTCTGTGCATGCTCTGAAGACGTGGCTAGGGATGCCGTATGGGCCGGAAGCCTTGCGAGGGTTAACACGCTTACATTTATCGCATATTGACTGGGTGATGCATCATAATTTACACTTCAAGTACTCGTATCCTCAGAATTCAGGATCTTGGGAACTGGTTCTTAGAATTCTCCCTCTTGACTCAATACCTCCAGAACATTAGCATTCTATGTGTATTGGCAGGGTGTATTTACTGGGAGACAGATTGGCAGATCAGAAAAACAGCTAGGATGGGCTTGCTGCTGAGTGGAGACTGTTGTGCTCGATGAAGAGAAATCAAGCTAGCTTCAATAAAACACGAAAGCAAAGGCTCCCAGAATGAGAGTTGTCAGCCAGCGCTTCTAGAGCCCATTCAATTACAGATTAGTTAATTATTTGATTCTCCACAAGCGCACGTCTCCAGCGGTGAGTATGAAAGAAGTGTGTTCCTCAGAGTGTCATCACAGAGTACAGCATCATGTTGTTTATACAGAAGAAGCGAAGCACAGAGACTGGCAATCACTGGGTGCCTTTGAAACGTTTTCTTCCACACACACACACACACACACACACACACACACACACACACACACACACACACACACACACACACACACACACACACACACACACACACACACACACACACACACACACACACACACACACACACACACACACACACCACACACACACACACACACACAGTCTCTCTCTCTCATTTGCCCTTCCTGTCACCCATCTTGGATGAATGAGGAGTTTGCCATAGCCTAAAAGCTTGGAGCTGGGTCCTTTCGAGGTCCAGGCCCCCCTGATGAGGAGGGAGAGCCAGGCTGCAGGATTAATTGGTGTCTGTTCTTATCTTTGGCCAACAGCTGTTCCAGAAGTTGAAGAACCTGATGAGGCCTTACTCCATCGAATTTGAGTCGCCACTGGAGCTGTCTGCGCAGGGTGAGGACTGTCAGCGACACACACACACACACGCACGCACGCACGCACGCACACACACACACACACACACACACACACACACACACACACACACACACACACACACACACACACATGCACATATACACGACCTGCAATAGCTTTTATTGATGGACTTGTTCCCTCAATCAAAAAAGGCATTATTTCTCCTTCTTCTCTCTCTCTGTCTGTCACATTGTTCATTCTTCATTCATTAACTCTGATAAAACTATCTCTCTTTCTTCATTTGCTCTCCTTTTGATTTATTTTTCTGTCACTCCTTTGGGTCCATTCACTGTAACTGGACTATCTTGTCTGCCTCTACCACCCTCCCTCTCTCCTTCCCTCCCTCTCTACATTTCCCACTCTATTTTGGTGTGAGTTAGATAAGGTCTGCAATGTAAATGGCACTGTGGAGAGGGTCAAACGAACCTGCCCAGCTAGCACATTTGGTTCCTTGGAGGTAGCGGGAACGTATGTCTTTGGTTTCACATTGATTGTGGGAACGAAGCCATGCGTTTCTTGACCAGTAAAATTGAACTTTTTTTCAACATTCTGAGAACAAGGGAACATTTAGCCTGTTATGGGAACATTTATTTTTAGGTTGCAGGGAGCTTCTTTGAACGTTTTCCTGGGAGGTTTTATTAACTCTCTGAGAACGGAAATTATAGGTCATTTGGAGGTTTTTGATGAACTTCTTTAAAACGTTCAATAAGACTTTTAATAACACTGCTAGCTTATTTTGGGTTAACTTTTTTTTATTACTCCAAGCACAGATAGGACACTCTATCTATGGAATTAGTCCAGTTTGCCACCAGGATGGAGCTAGCATGACATTTTGTTACGCATACAAAGCTGTTCATTTAGTCTATTCAAACAGACCCCAATACAAAGAAAACAAGCACTCATTAAGATCAGGTGTGGCCAATTAGTTTTGTTGATGCTGAGAACGGGATGTATATGTTTTTAAATAACATTCTTAGAACGTTCTCTGAACGTTACTAAAGTTTTTCTTGTTGTTTTTATGTAAAGCTTTCTTAACGTTCTCAGAACAATTTGAAAACATTACTTTAAACAGAACCATGAGGAAACCTGTAGGAACTGTTATGCGGAAGTACCAAAATTCCCACGGAAGAATGTTGTTTCTTAACGTTCTTGAAACAATTTGAGAACATGACTTCAGTAGAACCACGAGGAAACCTATAGGAAACATTATGCTGAAGTACTGAAATTCCACATTAATTGTCTATTAATGTTCTCTGAAATATTTGAGATGATTCCCAGTGTCAAACCAGTTGGAGAACAATCCTAGAACATTACCAACATTTCAGTTAAATGTAACCATGTTTGATCCTTTAGGAAGCGTTCTGTTAAAGTAATGAAATACCAAGAAACAACGTTTTTTTTTTGTAAAGTTCCGTAAATGTGCTGAGAATGTTCCAAATCTAAGCAACTATGCTGTACCATTCCCAAAAAGTTACGGGAAGGTTGTATGCAAATAACCATATGACAACCACTCTCACCAAGCTCTAAAGGCCATGATACACTGGCAATTTCTTTGAGGCAATATTGCAGAGCAATGTTGCTGGCAACAGAGTGGGGTATGGGACACTGGAGCAGTGATGAGCAGTGATGAGCAGTGATGAGCAGTGATGAGCAGTGATGAGCAGTGATGAGCAGTGATGAGCAGTGATGAGCAGTGATGAGCAGTGATGAGCAGTGATGAGCAGTGAGCAACATGGACATGAATAATAGATTTCATATTAAGCAGCATATATCAATTTAAAACTCAATTTCCCCATTCATTTACTCATCTCCTATAGCTTGTTGTTGGCTGTTAACGCCCACATCTGAACTGGAATTTATCAGCTAGCAAACCTGTGCCCTGGTTATCCACTCAAACCTGCTGCCAATGCAGACAGATTTAGAAAACATTTTACTTCACAATTCTAAGCACGGAAGTGTAAATGGTAAGCTAATCAGCTAGTTCAACATACCAAAACAATTTAAAATGAAAAATGAAATGTAAAATCTACATGGATAGCTAGCTAACGAATTAGCCTGTTTGTCCCATTGACTTATCATGGGTTGCAGTTAGCATGCTAATCGATTAACATGCACACCACTGTGGATATTTGTGTCAGTTAAACATGACAAACTGAACACAGTATGTATGTATTAACGTATCATGATATAATATTGTAGTGAGAAACATAAGAGACGTTAATGTCCAACATATGTTAGTAGATTTTTTTATCGCTTCAGCTCAAAAACGGTCGCCATGTTTTCCAAAATATTTTGGAACAGCAGACTGATCACATGACCAATATCTGTGCTCTGATTGGAGGATTCCTACAAATTGCCCACTAGGTGGCGCTGCTGATCAAGATCCCCCAGATAATAAAAAGTTGCTCATTTTCCATGTAAAATAGTTGCAGCAAACATTGCTGGAAACATTGCTCACAATATTGCCTCTCCAAATTGTCGGTGTATCATGGCCTTGAGAAACATAAGGTTCTCTTTCTGCGCTAGCTGGGTGCTCCCTGAAACAGTGAACGACACAGTGTCAACACACAATGATAGATGGTAGAAGTTGAACCATTCACTGTAAATGATATTGTTCTAGAGAATAACAAGTGGAATGTTAAAGAGATTATTATCACATTTGATATCTGTGTGTAACACGTACAGCATATTAACTGGGCAATCAGCAGTTGCTACATCCATTTCTGGACTTGTTAATGAATGATATGTACCCATTGATTCTTGAAGAATATAACTTAGAAATGCCTCATGAGCTTAGTTCAACTGTCGTACCCCATCAGAAGACAGAATATAAGCTTGTTTTACTCCAATGTTTGTAAATAAAGCAAATGTAAACAGACACTATATAGCCACAAACATTGATAAAACTATCATTTTGATATCATGCACGGTCAGTCTTTGCATTTCTCCAGCCCCATCCCTCATCTTTTTACCGAAACAGGGATGGGGAGGACACTTTGTAATTGTTTCAACTGCTGATTGCCTCTTTAAGGTGGAATCGCTTGAGGGCAACATATAAATGAGCAAATTCTTTGTATTATTGACTAGGCAAGGTACCCTGAAGTGAAACGCATAATTGAACCTTTACTGTACCTTCATTTATCTAGGAAAAGAGATGATTGAGATGTACTTTGACTTCCGTCTCTTCCGTCTGTGGAAAACTCGCCAGCACTCCAAACTCCTGGACTACGAGGATCTTTTGTGACGGGGCTCCGAGTCAAGTCAGTCCTGTAGCGTACATACCGTCTATACTGGGGCAGGAGGACCTACTGAACACCACTGCTCAACTCAACCCTACTGCTCAACCCCACTGTAACATCCATCATACCTGCTTTCATCCAGGAAAGGACCGGGAGAGGGGGGTGAAGAAGAGGAGGAAGAAGAGAAGAGGGACAGGAGGGATAGAGAGGTAGAGGAGGAGGTGAGGGGGGGTGACATAGCAGCTGTCATGGTGCTGTGTGTGTCACCCATTGTTTATATCAACCCTCCTCTTCACCGCCTACGCAACCACAAAGGTCGAGGGTCAAAAAGAGAGACACCAAGCAGAAGGGATGCTAGAAGGACAGAAAAAGACCCGAAGACGGAGAGGACGAGTGAAAGAGTAGAGCGGGAGAGAGATCTTCTGTGCCCTTGCTCTCTCCCTTGTGACACGAGGAACAAAAACCCGTATTATCATGTTTGAGGTGTTCATAGCAATTTAAAGGGCAGTTGTTTGGTCCGGTTCTGGTTGGACCTCTCAGACAATCCGGATTGGAAAAGCACCATTCAATCCATCTGTAGGTGTGTATGTATACGTCACATGAATATAGTCTAGCTCTAGTCATGCAACTTCTCACTCTGTAAGAACATGATACAGCGTTATTGTTTGCTGTTTCTTCTGAACTCTCTTCAATAACTCAGGTTTTAGCCATGAAATCATCTCTGTTTGTTTGATCCCCTAATGCACCAGATATTGTAATCCTCATTGCCATTGCCTGGGATGAATGTATATATCATTTCTCTTCTGTCTATTTCAACTGATTCAGCTCCAGAGCCAAAAGTGTAGGGGCGACGTCACAAATACATATGTGTGTGTGCATGTGCGTTCATAGGTCCGTGTGCGTGCGTGCGTTCGTGTGTGTGTGTGTGTGCCTGCGTGCGTGTGCGTTTTCCCTCTCTGATATAGCCATGCTGAACGGTTCCATTTCTCACCACAGAGTGAAGTCACTGACACACACTTCCAGCAGATGAGTTGTGATGTCAGGTCTGGTAGCGTGGCCAATAGCTCAGTGTTACCCGGTGGATCCCTTTCTGCTGTCTCCATCGGGGTGATGCCATTTAAATGGCCCATGTCAATGCCTTCCATCAGTAGCTGTACTCCATCTAGCCTCAAGTCTGTTGGTTGCTCTCACCACCAGCTAGACAGTCCTGGCTCCCCCTCAGGACCTCTTCCTCCACTGGGCCTTAGTCCAGTCAGAAAATAGGCACTTAATGAATTGGTCTGATCTTCATCATTCCAAGCCATTAATGAGCCATCTGGGGCTCAGCAGAGTTATGTGCTGTAATGTAATGCACCGAGGGGAGAGAGAGAGTAGTGTGTGTGTGTGTGTGTGTGTGTGTGTGTGTGTGTGTGTGTGTGTGTGTGTGTGTGTGTGTGTGGTGTGTGTGTGTGTGTGTGTGTGTGGTGCGTGGTGGTGGTGCTTGCGTGCGTGCGTGCGTGCGTGCGTGCGTGCGTGCGTGCGTGCGTGCGTGCGTGCGTGCGTGCGTGCGTGCGTGCGTGCGTGCGTGCGTGCGTGCGTCCGTCCGTCCATCAGCATCACACCATAAAACCACTGTATCAAGAACACTGGGGGCAGGCAGTCAGATTGCCAGAGGACGGCCAGTGGACATCTAAAAGAGACAACTCCACACTAGTCAAAGCCACCCTGTTCACACACACACAGCATTATTCCCTGCACAGCTAGTTCTTCTCTGTCGGCGCCAAGTCAACGCCACATAACGCGTTAGTCTTCTTTTGTGTGGCTGTTCTGTTGTCCTTTTTCACGTTCTTGAGTTGAGTGGTGGATATCGATGTCATCCTTCAGATAGAGCAAAAGATGCCAACGCATTGTCTGCGACGGAGAGCGCTCTCCCTGTGGGAGTCTGAGTCATGTAGCCCCGACTCTGACTCAGCAGACGTTCTATAGGTAGTCTTCTGTTCTGTTCTCTGTAGTTCATATAAGCCTTCGTTGCTGCATCTAATTAAAGATGCAAACAGCCATACTGTCTCTCGCTCCACCCGTATCTTCTCCTTCATGTGACATCAATTTCTATGACTGTACTGTTACCTTTTCAATATAAAGTGTTAGGGAAATATAAAGTGTTAGGGAAATATAAAGTCTTAAGGAAAACATAAGAACGGATTAAAAAGAAATATAAAAAAAAAAGAAATGACGATTTGTTTTAGCTAATCATTGAAGCTGTTTGCTTCTTGCCTCTATCAATGTTACTGTATGTGGCATGGTATAGAGCGCAGAGTTAGAATCCACAAACATGTATTTCTCCTCCATTTGTGTTTTGTAGCAGCAACGTGGAAGAGATGGGGGGGTGAGAAAGTTGAGAATGCCCTAAAATGATTGATGTCTCACTCTTTTTGAAACTCTCTTGCTAACAACAGGGCTTCGTGTGCAGCGACTCACTGTACTGTACGCTTCAGAGTTCTGGGCACTGAGGGAAAACAAAACAAAAATGCTTGTTTTCTTTCATGTCTCATAGGAACTCAGACAGAGGAAGATGCTATTTCTCATGCCTGCCTTGTAGACATGGGCTTTGGTCAAAAGTAGTGCACTATAACGGAAAGAGTGTGACATTTGGGACGAAGCTCAGTAGGTGTGCTCTTCAGCCACGTCTTCCCTCCTCCCTCCGCTGCCCACTCAGAGGTGGCCGGTGGCTGGCTCAGCTGGAAGATGATTGGCTTAGTTAGAGGAGGATCGCTTGATGACACACTGAGGAGGTATACAGCCCGCCCTCCTGGTGGATTATGGCCACGTTACTGGCTGACTACATTGCAGACACACCCATGTCAGATCTCACAACACCTGGATAGGTGTTTAACACATCAGCAAACAACATCATATGATACAGCAGCAATCTGATGCCCGACTGTACAGTCGATGGCCTGGCACACAACCATTGGTTGTTGCAACGCAATGTCTGCAATGTAGTCGGCCTGGAACGCGACCATTCTGTTTTGGGGAGGGTAAGGAAAGCCCCATGATTGATATTTAGTTCCATTAAGAAATCCACAGCCTTTTGTACGTCTGTTTTATTATATAGCAAGTAGTCTAAACTGAATTATAATCTATAAGTCATTTAAGATAATGTGATAATTTGTTTATTTTGGAGCACTCTGACTCTCAATGCATTTTATGATCAATGCAGATATCAACAATAAAATACACAGTGTAAATCTCTACTGGTGATAAGAATCATTTGAAATGACCAACATCGAAAGCAAATATCTGTAGTGAGCCTTTCATTGTACTTTGCCCTCATGGTATTGGGAGGGAGAAAATGCCTTTTTGAGTAAAGTTGGCTATTAAGTATACTGAGAGAAACGATGTACACAACTGACATTGCCTTGTACATAATGGGTTAAAGCATATTTTCCAGTAAAGTGTTCTGTTGAAATTGAGACCGGTGTGCCTGTGTTTCTTTTCAATCGCGTCTTGTCATTTCATTAAAGCGAGTATTAACGGCGTTGTGCTGAAGAGCCATATTTCAGAGTGCTGAAGCTGGGTTCTTTGATCCTGGAAGGACATCTCCTACTCCGCTCACACTCCGCTCCTGGGAGAAATGACAACTTCCAGTGACCCTGTGTCTTGTCCATAGCAGGGTCGGTGAACTGGTCAATTTAACGTATTTGAGGGATTTGCTTGGAAATGAAGTCCGAACTGACGACGCGCTACGCAGACTGCACACTCCACAAAGCAATGGGAGTCTACAGAGGCTAGCATTGATTTAGATTAGGAGGCTATAACTTTATAAATGAAGGGGAGAAGAAGAGTGAGGGGTTGCTTCAACAAAATGACTTTTATGTTGGATATTTTCAGAGAAAACTGACCGTGCCTTGCAGTATCATTTCATCTGTTGGGCTGAGGATGTGTACTCCTTTGACGAACATTGGCGTTATGACGTTACACTCTGTTTGCCCCCTCTGAACTAGGCTACGATAGAACAAGAGGGATAGACTGACGTTGGACGAAAACAAGCTCCAGTATGAAGCCTACTTTAGAGGACTATCTTTTACGGAGCTTACAGACAGAAAGATAAGGGGACGGATGCAGTGATTGAGTATTTATTCAGGTTTTCTGCTCATTTCAGGTCCCTTATCTCTCTGTACCAGAGACATGTTTATCCCACGTCCACCCCTCCACCTGAGTGATCAATTCTTTGTACCTCCTGCTTTCTCTCTCTCTCCCTCTCTCTCTCTCTTTCACCCTCTCTCTCCCTCTCTTTCTCTCTATTTCTCTCTCTCTGTCTGTCATATAATCACATCCCAAGGATTCATGTCTGTTGCAGTGTAAAGACAAAAACGAAAATCTATAGAATGCCTGCCTGCCTGGGGGGAGAAATTGGAATTCTGAAGAACAGCAGATGGGAGGGGTCAGATAACATTTTCTGGGCTTGTCTGATGATGTTTTGCTAAAACGTTTTCTGCAGGGAATGATGCTGTCTCAGATGCTATCTGATCCACCATCTATAGTCCCTAAATTTGAATCCTCGCTGGTCATCTACCATCTGGGGTAAGGGTACTCTCGGAAAACGCAGAACAAATATATTGCGTAATTGCATCAGATGTTCGATTAAGGACTGGATTCAATCCGTGTCGTGGATGTAGTGCGGAAGATCCTTGTTAAAAAGTAAATGTAATTTCCGGTTGAGCCGACATATGCAGCGGTTACCGTGATTGAAGTCTCAGCGAATGCAGGAACGTTGCCTTTACATTTAAATTGAGCTGTAACGAGTATCTTCGCGATACGGATTGAATCCAGACCTAAATTCTGAAATAAACAATACTAGAACTAGTAACGTAAGCAGGACGGGAGCTCCACCCCCCTTTCTTTGCAATTTATGGGCAAGTTTATGAAATCCAAAAGATGCGAAATCATGATTTGTCCAAATCTTTGCACGAGAACAAAGTTCCTCGTTAGTCATCGCATCCCACAATCTGTTGACAGTCGCTACGATACATTCCTACATCCTGGTTCAACTCAAACCCTAGCCTTAACCACAACCCTATAACCCTAGCTTCATGTCCACATCCCAGTTCAACCTTAACCCTAGCCTTAACCACAACCCTATAACCCTAGCTTCATGTCCACATCCTGGTTCAACTCAAACCCTAGCCTTAACCACAACCCTATAACCCTAGCTTCATGTCCACATCCCAGTTCAACCTTAACCCTAGCCTCAACCACAACCCTATAACCCTAGCTTCATGTCCACATCCCAGTTCAACCTTAACCCTAGCCTTAACCACAACCCTATAACCCTAGCTTCATGTCCACATCCCAGTTCAACCTTAACCCTAGCCTCAACCACAACCCTCCATAACCCAAACTATAGCCCCAACCCTAATTCTAATCCCGTCACCACCACCAAATAGGGGCTCACCCGCCTCCGAATTCTCAATTTATCTCCCTGTCACAAAACTATAATAATCACTGGAGAATGTTCCTTTAAACAGAAGTGAATCTTAGACCATCTCTCAAAAGTTGAAAGGGCTGAAAAGGAGACAGGAGGAGCGAGGACAGAAGATGAGCTCCAGTGACATCCTGTCAGAAACTCTCCTGTCCTCCATGTAGGTGGTGGGGGATCTGAGGCAGCAGCTGGTGAAAGTGAACAACGTGGTGAGCCAATACATCTCTTTGTGGATTGCTGCTCCAGCATGAGCATGGCATTTTGGAAAGAATTTACTTAATTTTTCTTGATTTATTTTTATTTAGATGTATTTGGGTACATCTTCCCATTCTAAATAAACTAATATGGTTTCTTAATGACTTAAAGCTTATTAGCGTACACCTAATATGTTCCCCCTGTTGATGATGCTCATTATATACTGTTGAAGTCGGAAGTTTACATACACTTAGGTTGGAATCATTAAAACTCGTTTTTCAACCACTCCACACATTTCTTGTTAACAAACTATAGTTTTGGCAAGTCGGTTAGGACATCTACTTTGTGCATGACACAAGTAATCTAACCCTAGTAAATAGTCCCTGTTTTAGGTCAGTTAGGATCACCACTTTATTTTAAGAATGTGAAATGTCAGAATAATAGTAGAGTGAATGATTTATTTCAGCTTTTATTTCTTTCATCACATTCCCAGTGGGTCAGAAGTTTACGTACAGTCAATTAGTATTTGGTAGAATTGCTTTTAAATTGTTTAATTTGGGTCAAATGTTTCGGGTAGCCACAAGCTTCCACAAGCTTCCCACAATAAGTTGGGTGAATTTTTGCCCATTCCTCCTGACAGAGCTGGGGTAACTGAGTCAAATTTGTAGGCCTCCTTGCTCGCACACGCTTTTTCAGTTCTGCCCACAAATTCCCTATAGCATTGAGGTCAGGGCTTTGTGATAGCCACTCCAATACCTTGACTTTGTTGTTCTTAGGCCATTTTGACACAACTTTGAAAGTATGCTTGGAGTCATTGTCCATTTGGAAGACCCATTTGCGACCAAGCTTTAATTTCCTGACTGATATCTTGCTTCAATATATCCACAGATTTTTCCTACCTCATGATGCCATCTATTTTTTATGTGGACCAGTCCCTCCTGCAGCAAAGCACCCCCACAACATGATGCTGCCACCCCCGTGCTTGACGGTTGGGATGGTGTTCTTCGGCTTGCAAACATCCCTCTTTTTCCTCCAAACATAACAATGGTAATTATGGCCAAACAGTTCTATTTTTGTTTCATCAGACCAGAGGACATTTCTCCAAAAAGTACGATCTTTGTCCTCATGTGCAGTTGGAAACCATAGTCTGGCTTTTTTAAATGACGGTTTTGGAGCAGTGGCTTCTTTCTTGCTGAGCAGCCTTTCAGGTTATGTCGATATACGACTCCTTTTACTGTGGATATAGATAATTTTGTACCTGTTTCCTCCAGCATCGTCACAAGGTCTTTTGCTGTTATTCTGGGATTGATTTGCACTTTTTGCACCAAAGTATGTTAATCTCAAGGAGACAGAACGCGTCTCCTTCCTGAGCGGTATGACGGCTGTGTGGTCCCATGGTGTTTATATTTGCGTACTATTGTTTGTACAGATGAACATGGTACATTCAGGCATTTGGAAAACGCTCCCAAGGATGAACCAGACTTGTGGAGGTCTACAATTTGTTTTCTGAGGTCTTGGCTGATTTCTTTTGATTTTCCCATGATGTCAATCAAAGAGGCACTGAGTTTGAAGGTAGGCCTTGAAATACATCCACAGGTACACCTCCAATTGACTCAAATGATGTCAATTAGCCTATCAGAAGCTTCTAAAGCCATGACATCATTTTCTGGAATTTTCCAAGCTGTTTGAAGGCACGGTCAACTTAGTGTATGTAAACTTCTGACCCACTGGAATTGTGATACAGTGAATAATAAGTGAAATAATCTGTCTGTAAGTAATTGTTGGAAAAATAGCATGTGTCATGCACAAAGTAGATGTCCTAACCGACTTGCCAAAACAATCGTTTGTTTACAAGAAATTTGTGGAGTGGTTTAAAAACGAGTTTTAATGACTCCAACCTATGTGTATGTAAACTTCCGACTTAAACTATTCATGCCAAATGGATAGGCTACCCTCACGTATCTGAAATGACATGATCAATTGATGTTTAATGAAAAGCATGCAGTAACTTGCTGTATAACTCTGACGATAGAGCTAAATGTGGAAATGTGTATTTCTGATTATGCTCTTCATGAAGTGATGATATTAAAACAAAATAGTTCAAACATTTATTTAACAATCCCTTGAAAATGGCAAGTAGTTGTCAATCGTTTTAGCGGAGCTGGGGGTTTCCTTGCTCCCCAGCAGCCAAATCCAACACAATGCACTGCATTGTGACGCATAAATACTTTTGTTCACTGTCTAGCATTAAAGTTAATAGATAAATATCTCTGAATCCCCATGTCACTACACAACACCAATGGGACAACCCAATTTGCTAACCCTCTGTAGTTTATACAAAGTGTACAAATACATACTTATAAAGGCCTAACATGTGTTTTGTTATTAAATAACAGCTCAATAAAACATGAAAATGTATTATATGTAATGTTTTTGTAATTTTCAAGTGTTTTTACATGGTGCCAAAGGCATTTACCACCACTATTCAAGAATGACCCGCCTACACATTCTAGTTGATTGTGCAACGTCCAGGTTGATGCCAGATACGTACATGTACCAACTACCAAGTAAGTATATCCTAAATCAGACAGTAATGGAAATAATCAGGAGAGTTTTCTCCGGCAATAGGTCATTATCAATAAAATATCCCAATAGGGAGCAGAGCGTTGGATTTGACTGCTCGGGGGAATATTGACGTGATCTGTTATTAGCTAGCTAGCCAATTTGATGTCAATCAATGTAGCCTTTATGTCTGTCAGCAGCAATCGTGATTGGACACTTAAAAACAATGTTGACAAGGGGATGTTAGCTAACTAGGTACCACTATACACTCACGGGCCAGTTTATTAGGTACACCGATCTAGTACCCACCCCTTTGCCTCCAGAACAACCTGAATTCTTCGGGGCATTCTACAAGGTGTCGGAAACATCCCACAGGGATGTTGGGCCATGCTGACGCGATGGTATCTAGCCATTGCTGCAGATTGGACGGCGGTACATGCATGCTGCGAACAGCCCCTTCCATCTCATCCCAAAGATAATCTATTGGGTTGAAGTCTGGGGATTGCGCAGGCTACTCAAGTAAACTAAATTCACTGTCATGTTCCAGGCGATGTTTTTCCAATGTTGGTCATCGCGTGCCCACTGGAGCAGCTTCTTCTTGTTTTTAGCTGATAGGAGTGGAACGTGTGGTCGTCTGCTGGTCATCTGCTCCCATCCGCGACAAGGACAGACGATTTGTGCATTCCGAGATGTCGTTCTGCACACCACTGTTGTACTGCACCGTTATTTGTCTGTTTGTGGCCTGCCTGTTAGCTTGCACGATTCTTGCCGTTCTCCTTCGACCTCTCATCAATGAGCTGTTTTCACCCACAGGACTGCCGCTGACTGGATGTTTTTTGTTTGTCGCACCATTCTCGGTAAACGCTAGACACTGTCGTGTGGGAAAAGCCCAGGAGGCCGGCCGTTTCTGAGATACTGGATCCGGCGCACCTGTCACCAATGATCATACCACACTCAACGGTGCCTAGGTCCATTCTAACGTTCTATCGAACAGTAACTGAATGCCTCGATGCCTGTCTGCCTGCTTTATATAATAAGCCACGGCCACGTGACTCACTGTCTATAGGAGCGATCAATTTTTGTGAACGGAGTGGTATACATAATAAACTAGCCGCTGAGTGTATGTTTATTCAACGATACAACGTTTCTACCAGTAGCTTGCAATGTAAACATTACCAGCAAACAGTACATCGGCAAATGGGCCCTTCTGCTGCTTGACAGGCAGAGCCCACAAAGGATGGGAAATAACCTAAACCATATTTTTTAGGTATAGTTCATTTGATTTTATATCACTCAAATATCCAGTTAATGGTGGCCAATATTGAGAGATATTGTCAGGCTACCCTCACATATCTGAAGTGACATGATCAATTTATGTTTATTGATCATGAAAAGCATGCAGTGACTGCTGTATAACTCTGATGATAGAGCGACTGTAAATGTGCGCAATTGTTTTGAATGGAATAATCAGAAATGTGTATTTCTGACTTATGCTTTCGAGAGGTGATGATATTACAACCAAATAGTTAACATTTATTTAACAATCCCTTGAAAATGGCACGCACTTGTCAATGATTTTAGCGGAGCTGGGGGTCTCCATTCGAACGCTCTGCACCTTATTGTGACGTTTTATTGATAACGCCCTATTGTTGGCTACCTGTGATTCTCATCAGTAGGCCTAATGATTATGTCACATTAGGCCATTATTGACAGGGTGTCTGCTGGGTGAAGATAAGGAGGAATTGAGCTTTTTTAATATCCTCTCTCCTTCTCTTACTAGCTCTGTTTCTCTCTCTCTCTCTCTCTCTCTCTCTCTCTCTCTCTCTCTCTCTCTCTCTCTCTCTCTCCCCCTGACTTTTCACTGGGTTGAACTCAGAAATAGAGAATCGTCTAGAGCATAGCCTAATGCTCTAAACATGTCATCCATCACCATTTGGAGCATTTGGAAACAGAGGAGTGTGTTCCGGTGAGTGTGTGCGTCTGCGTGTGTGCCTGCCAGTGTATGTACCACCTACAGTTCACAGGTGTTATTGAGATGACTGAGCGTAATGATAAGGCAGAGCAATTAACCAACCAGAACACACAGAAAGAGTCATTTGGAACGAGCCATCTGCAGTGGCAAGCTGTCTGTTTCTTTTAGGTCAGTTTACAATGCCAAATGCTAGCTGTAACATATGAATCAGCTCAAAATAATGTACCCAATGCTTCCGTTACCTTGTGGTGTGTACAACACAAGGTCTCAGTCACTGTGGATGGAGGAGCTACGGCTGCCTACTGTTGATGCACTATTGATGGTACACTGGAGATGGAAAGTTAGGCCTTTCCGGAGAATATACGTTTGTTTCAGTAGAAAATACTTCAGTTTCGTAAATTGTGAAACAAAGACCTTTGTGTATATACACAGAGTGTACAAATTGGTAGGAACAGCTTTCCATGACAGACTGACCAGCTGAATCCAGGTTTAAGCTACGGTATGATCCCTAATTGATGTAACTTGCTAAATCCACTTCAGTCAGTGTAGATGAAGGGGAGTGGGCAGGTTAAAGAAGGATTTTTAAGCCTTGAGACATGGATTGTGTACAGTATGTGTGCCATTCGAATGGGCAAGACAAAAGATTTAAGTGCCTTTGTACGGTGTATGGTAGCAGGTGCTAGGTGCACTGGTTTGAGTGTGTCAAGAACAGCAACGCTGCTGGGTTTTTCACACTCAACAGTTTCCTGTGTGTATCAAGAATGGTCCACCACCCAAATGATATCCAGCCAACTTGACACAACTGTGGGAACCATTGGAGTCAACATGGGCCAGCATCCCTGTGGAACGCTTTCAACACCTTGTACAGTCCATGACCTGACAAATTTAATTTTAATTTTAATTTTATTTCACCTTTATTTAACCAGGTAGGCCAGTTGAGAGCAGTTCTCATTTACAACTGCGACCTGGCCAAGATAAAGCAAAGCAGTGTGACAAAAACAACAACACAGAGTTACACATAAACAAATGAACAATCAATAGTACAATTTAAAAGAAAAATATAAAAATCTATGTATTGTTCATGCAAATGTAGAAGAGTAGGAAGGTAGGCAATAAATAGGCCATAGAGTCAAAATAATTACAATTTAGCATTAATACTGGAGTGATAGATGAGCAGATGATGACGTGCAAGTAGAGATACTGGGGTGCAAAAAAGCAAGAGGATAAATAACAATTTGGGGATGAGGTAGGTAGTTGGGTGTGCTATTTACAGATTGGCTGTGTACAGGTACAGTGATCGGTAAGCTGCTCTGACAGCTGATGCTTAAAGTTAGAGAGGGAGATATAAGACTCCAGCTTCAGTGATTTTTGCAATTCGTTCCAGTCATTGGCAGCAGAGAACTGGAAGGAAAGGCGGTGTTGGCTTTGGGGATGACCAGTGAGATATACCTGCTGGAGCGCGTGCTACGGGTGGGCGTTTGTCACGTCCTGACCAGCAGAGGGAGCAATTGTATTAGTTTTGGTCAAGACGTGGCAGGGTTTTTGTGTGTTAAGTGTTGTGTTGGTGATTGGACTCCCAATTGAAGGCAGGTGTGTTGAGTTGCCTTTGATTGGGAGTCCTATATAGTAGTGTGTGTTTTTCTTTGGGGTTGTGGGTAGTTGTTTTTGCACTGCATTTGATAGCCTGCAAAACTGTTGCTGTCTTGTTTATTGTTTTTTCCTGTGGATGCCTTACTTGAGTATTAAAAAACTATGAGTATCCACATTCCCGCTGCGCCTTGGTCCATTCTTGAAGACAGTTGTGACAGAACTACCCACCACAACAGGACCAAGCAGCGGAGGAATGCTGGCGAGGACTGGGGAACACAGCGGGTAAGGGAACCCGAGAGGCAGCCCCAAGACATTTTTGGGGGGGGGCACAAGGGCTGTCTGACGGGGCGAGGATGGAGCCCCAGGCCAGCTCCCCGTACCCTGTTTAGGCTGAAACAGACTGGACAATACCAGCGCCCCGCTTGTGCCAGGGCGAAGTGAGTGTCGAGCCGGAAGGGGTGATGCCAACCCTGCGCTCAAGACCACCAGTGCGCCTTTACGGTCCGGTGTTTCCCGCTATACGCACTAGCATGGAGGTGCGTGTCTCCAGGCTGGCACGTCCAGTACCAGCTCCACGCATTAGGCGTCTAGTGCGTCAGCCCAGCCTCGCCAGTCAGGAGCTGCCAGAGCTGCCCACCAGTCATGAGTCGCCAGAGCTGCCCGCCAGTCATCAGTCGTTAGAGCTGCCCGCCAGTCATGAGTCGCCAGAGCTGCCCGCCAGTCATGAGTCGCCAGAGCTGCCCGCCAGTCATGAGTCGCCAGAGCTGCCCGCCAGTCAGGAGTCGCCAGAGCAGCCCGCCAGTCAGGAGTCGCCAGAGCCGCCCGCCAGTCAGGAGTCGCCAGAGCCGCCCGCCAGTCAGGAGTCGCCAGAGCCGCCCGCCAGTCAGGAGTCGCCAGAGCCGCCCGCCAGTCAGGAGTCACCAGAGCCGCCCGCCAGTCAGGAGTCGCCAGAGCCGCCCGCCAGTCAGGAGCCGCAAGAGAGGCCCATCTGCCTGGAGATGCCAGAGTGGCCCGTCTGCCCGGAGATGCCAGAGTGGCCCGACTGCCCGGAGATGCCAGAGTGGCCCGACTGCCCGGAGCTGCCAGAGTGGCCCGACTGCCCGGAGCTGTCAGAGTGGCCCGACTGCCCGGAGCTGCCAGAGTGGCCCGACTGCCCGGAGCTGCCAGAGTGGCCCGACTGTCCGGGAGCTGCCAGAGTGGCCCGCCTGTCCTCCGGCCCAGCCCGAGTGGCCCGCTTGTCCTCCGGCCCAGCCCGAGTGGCCCGCATGTCCTCCGGCCCAGCCCGAGTGGCCCGCCTGTCCTCCGGCCCAGCCCGAGTGGCCCGCCTGTCCTTCGGCCCAGCCCGAGTGGCCCGCCTGTCCTCCGGCCCAGCCAAGTGGCCCGCCTGTCCTCCGGCCCAGCCCGAGTGGCCCGCCTGTCCTCCGGCCCAGCCCGAGTGGCCCGCCTGTCCTCCGGCCCAGCCCGAGTGGCCCGACTGCCCGGAGCTGTCAGAGAGGCCCGACTGCCCGGAGCTGCCAGAGTGACCCGACTGCCCGGAGCTGCCAGAGTGGCCCGACTGTCCGGAGCTGCCAGAGTGGCCCGCCTGTCCTCCGGCCCAGCCCGAGTGGCCCGCCTGTCCTTCGGCCCAGCCCGAGTGGCCCGCCTGTCCTCCGGCCCAGCCGAGTGGCCCGCTTGTCCTCCGGCCCAGCCCGAGTGGCCCGCCTGTCCTCCGGCCCAGCCCGAGTGGCCAGCCTGTCCTCCGGCCCAGCCCGAGTGGCCCGCCTGTCCTCCGGCCCAGCCCGAGTGGCCCGCCTGTCCTTCGGCCCAGCCCGAGTGGCCCGCCTGTCCTCCGGCCCAGCCCGAGTGGCCCGCCTGTCCTCAGGCCCAGCCAGAGTGGTCCGTCTGCCAGGGTCAGCCCGAGTGGCCCGTCTGCCCGGCGCAGCTATCGGCGCCACCGAAGTGGGCGACGCCGAAGGTGGAGCGAGGTCCAGTGGGCAGCTGGGAGGAGGTGCTCTTATTCTCCATGGACTTTACAGTGTCCCAAAACTTTTTGTAATTAGTGCTACAGGACGCAAATTTCTGTTTGAAAAAGCTAGCCTTAGCTTTCCTAATTGACTGAATATACTGAAGCTGTTCTTAGGGCAAAGCGGGGTGCAACTCAATATTACGAAGGTGTTCCTAATGATTTGTACACTCAGTGTTTACCCAGAGCAGTGATGTGCAGGAGGGAGGGGGAGGGCTAGTAAGTGGGATAACAGGTAGTTAGTGAGAGAAGCAGTGAGCTTGTTGGGCTCCTGGACTAAACACGTGAGACGAGACGCCTGTCTAAGGAGAGCTGACTACAGTACAGTCTGTCTCAGCTAGAACCCCTCACTGCTCGTCTCTCTCTCTCTCTCTCTTTTCTCTCTCCTCTTTGCTCAGCTGATGGAAGTGCTGAGAAGGGGCTTCCATGTTTATGTTAGCATCTCAAAATCAGAGTCAGGAGTGTGGAACTCTGAATTTACAGAATTAATTTGTTACTTTTCCACTCCCAGGGCATACATTTTGAACATTTGTCTGATGCTGCGAGGTGCGGTGCCTTGTGATTTGAAGATTCTGCATAGAGATTAAAAGGTGTGTGTGTGTGTGTGTGTGCGTGCGTGTGTGCTGCGTGCGTGCGTGTGGATTTCATAGAACCACACTATTAATTTTTCAAACAAGTTCTAACTGAGGGTTATTTTCCTTGTGAAGTACTTTGGGAGATTGGAATCAATTTTACATGGCCTAAATTCCCTGTAGCATCTCCGATGTCCCCAGACTCCTTACACAAAACATATTCAGGAAATGGATATCTCTTCATCCGACAGTAATGCTAAAGTACCACCAGACTTTCTCTTAATATTTTATACAGACTGCGGTAACCTAGCTTCTTGTACTACAACAGATCCCTCCTCTAATTCCAAAAAATCCTCTTCTCCTTACATCCCTCTCTCTTTTCCTCCCTCCCTCACCTGCTTCGTCAGCTCCCTCCTTCTCTTTAGAGGGCATCTCTCCAAATGAGGAGACCAGGGAAGGGCAGGGAGAAACAAGAGAAGCGGAGGAACAAGACAGGAACCAGTGCAATTCTAAAACTGCTGACCTTTATCCTTTGTTTGTTTGTGTTTTTCCCTCACTCCCTTTATTCTCTCCGGTAAACAATTACATGTGGATCAGGAGCGAAGGTTCACCATCCCCTCGCAATCAGCCCTTCCCGTCTGCTGACGTGGGGGTTTGCCCCCCCCCCCCACACCCCGTTCCCCCAGGTGCCCCCCGTTGGCTTAGCTAGACCACAACACCTAAAACAGCCTTTGATCTGAATTGACTGTGTGCAGTGCTGCCTGGTAAACAAAGCTTTGTGATGAAATGAGTGCTGTAGTGTAAATCTGGTCCAAGTTGATCAAAGACTTTTTACGCTTTGATATGTTTGCCCCTTGGGATTTGATCAGCCATCTTGGTCATTGTTTATAACAGAACTGGAATGGTTCACTTTAATATGCCTTGGTTTAGGTAAAAATCTGTCGTTCTGCCCCTGAGCAAGGCAGATAACCCACAGTTCCCCGGGCACCGAAGACGTGGATGTTGATTTAAGGCAGCCCTCCGCACCTCTCTGATTTAGAGGGGTTGGGTTAAATGCGGAAGACACATTTCAGTTGAATGCATTCAGTTGTACAACTGACTAGGTATCCCACTTTCTCTTCCCTTTCCCTTTTTCATCACTTCCTACTAATGTTTGGTAGGTTATGGTTGTAGATATCAATTCCACCTATGTTTCTGCTGGAAACGGACTGGTCAAAGGACAGTTTGGGCAGTATGATGTACAAATCCACTCTTCAGAGATTTCTCATTATGAATGGTAAGCAGAGCAGCAAAACAAAACAAAGAGCTGGAGCCAGGGACAGACTGGGACCAGAAATCAGCCCTTTCATTTCTAACATACCGGCCCATTTTTTTTGTCAAGGCCCTTAAACTGGCCCATTTTCTTCCTTGAGGCCCACATTATTAGCCAAATCATTATAATTCGGTGCAACAACCCCAATACAGACAGACCCACTGGGTTAAAGATGGATCTCTTTAGCCCAGTGGGCCTGTGTAACGACTTTCGGTGGAAGGAGTGGACCAAAGCGCAGCGTGGTAAGTGCTCATGATTTATTAAACAAAGAAACACTCAAACAAAAATAACAAAACGAAAAGCCAACAGTTCCGTCAGGTAGAAAATACAAAACAGAAAACAACTACCCACAAACACAGGTGGGAAAAAGGCTGCCGATGTATGATTCCCAATCAGAGACACCGATAGACAGCTGCCTCTGATTGGAAACTATACTCGGCCAAAAGAAAGAAATAGAATGCATAGAATGCCCTCCCCACACCCTGACCTAACCAAATAGAGAAAAAACACGGCTCTCTAAGGTCAGGGCGTGACAGTACCCCCCCAAAGGTGCGGACTCCCGGCCGCAAACCTGAACCTATAGGGGAGGGTCCGGGTGGGCATCTAATCTTGGTGGCGGCTCCGGTTCAGGGCGTAGCCCCCGCTCCGCCAGCTGATCCCTCCGCTTTTCTATCACCGGACCGTGGATCGTCAGAGGAGGAACCGGACCGTGGCTCATCACCGGAGGCTCTGAACTGGGAACCCCCGCTGGAGGTTCTGGACTGCCGACCGCCGCTGCAGGCTCTGTGCCATGGATCATCACTGCAGGCTCCGCACCATGGATTATCACTGGAGGCTTCGTGCCATGGATCATCGCTACAGGCTCCGGGCCATGGATCATCACTGGAGGCTTCGTGCCATGGATCATCACTGGAGGCTTCGGACCATGGATCATCACTGGAGGCTTCTTACGTGGAGCCGGAACAGGTCTCACCAGACTGGGAAGACGAACTGGAGGTCTGGAGCATGGGGCTGGCACAACCCACCCTGTCTGGATGCCCATTTTAGCTCGGTAAGTGTGGAGAGCTGGCACGGGACGCACTGGGCTGTGAAGGCGCACTGAAGGCATAGTGCGTAGAGGAAGCGCAGGACACACTGGACCGTGGAGGCGCACCGGAGGTCTAGAGCACAGTGCTGGCACAACTCGTCCTGGCTGGATCCCCCCATAGCCCAGCAAGTGTGGGGAGCTGGAACAAGCCGCACTGGGTTGTGCTGGTGAACTGGGGGTACCGTGCGTAGAGCTGGCGCAGGATAACCTGGGCCGAAGAGACGCACCGGAGAGCTCAATCCTTCCTGGCTGAATGCCCACTCTAGCACGGCAACTGCAGGGAGCTTTCACAGAGCGCACCGGGCTGTGGCTGCGCACTGGAGACACCGTGCGCTTCACCGCATAACACGGTGCCTGACCAGTCATACTCTCCCCACGGTAAGCTCGAGGAGTTGGCTCAGGTCTCCACCCTGACTCTGCCAATCTCCCCGAATTATAATGATTTGGCTAATAATGTGGGCCTCAAGGAAGAAAATGGGCCCGTGTGTTAGAAATGCCAGGGCTGATTTCTGGTCCCAGTCTGTCCCTGGTTCCAGCTCTTTGTTTTGTTTTGCTGCTCTTCTTACCATTCATAATGAGAAATCTCTGAAGAGTGGATCTGTACATCATAGAGTTGTTTTGCTTCCCTGGCTTTTTCTCATTTGCACTTCACATAATTTTCCTCTTTCACACAGGGGGAGTGTTTACTTGCTTGGAATGCTAACTAATGCTGTTTTCCACAGTTTGAGTTTCACCCAACTTCATCATCCTAACCTCCCGTTTCACCCCCGCTCTCTAACACCCCAATGCAGCGAGGCTGAGCCTTGTTCCGATCACTCCACGTCCTTTTCCCAGTATTACACACACATTGTAAATGATTAGCCTACCTCGAGTGAATTATTACCCTCCTCCCGCTGTGCTCCTCAGCCCCAAATAGATTTTTGATCTGTGTTCATCAATTATCCGAAGAGCGGCTTGTCGCCCCAACTGTACCCAGCCCGTCCGTGGTGTCCTTTCGCGTTTTTCAAGCACTAGATCAGTAGCCATAGAATTGCAGGGGATTAGCTATCTCTCTCAGAGCAGGAGAGCCGAGTGCTGTCAAGTTCATTTAGAGGTGGACAAAATAGGTCTTTCAAATGCAAGTGATTTTCTTGCCGTTTTTCTTGCCTTTGACGATGTCCTATTGATTGGCACAAATCACGGTCAAAAAGTAAACCCTTCTGTTGGACAAAGAGTAAACATTTTTAAACCATTATGCTGTTAACCCTCAGGAAATTACGGAAGTCCAGAGGACATACAAATGAATAAAAAATGAGCTCGTTATGTAGAGATCACGACTTATCTCATGATCACGACAACAAAAGTTGTTTTGCCGAGATCACGAGAGAAACTCTCTAGGAGTTGACATATTAATAATCATTTAACAGCAGTGTCATAGTTAACCAGTTGCAGTATGACTCTACAAATATCTATTAGAGCATATCTGTTGAAAGTGGCCATGTGCTACTACTGTACAGGCCGGGGCCTTCTAATCAAGGCTCCAGCAATTAAAGGCAAACAATGGCAAACTGAGGAATTACAGATTCCAAACAAACTGCATGTGTTACAGTACGTGTCTAGTCAATGAGATGATTTTAGAACTAAATGAATTGCGGAGCTGTCCATCAGCACCACATTTTGACCACCATTTTTGGCTGAAATGACAAATGGACTGTAGCCTACATGAAGTGTTGGAGAATTTAGAAACCACAAGTGATTCACTTCAGCTGTTCTTCTATATTTATTTGTATGTACTACTTGTTAATTGTTGTATGTGACTGTGTTTTAGCTGCTATTGACAGGCTAACCTCCCTGTTAAAACTATTAAAGAGATTCAAGAGATTGGTAGTCTGGTAAACTTTGGTAAACTTTCATTGGTAGTCTGCAACCACAGACCTCAATGTTAACTTTTCCTGCACTGAGAATTCCACATTTAATCCATTTAAAATGGATGGGCAACCACACTTTTATGTCTTTAAAATTGTATTGTATTGGAGCCAAAACTGGAAGCCATCTATAGCTGACAGACATAATGCCATTTTTGCCTGAGTTAATGCCTGATTGTCACAGCTGTCTTCAGAAATTGACCAAAATGCAGCAGAGTTAGTATTCATCCTTCAATTTAATTAGAACGAACACTATACAAGAACAAAAACAAGGAAACTGACAGCCAACAGTCCTGTCAGGTGCAACCACACTAAACAAGAAACAATTACCCACAACCCCAAAGAAAAACACACACTCCTATATAGGACTCCCAATCAAAGGCAACTCAACACACCTGCCTTCAATTGGGAGTCCTAATCACCAACACAACCATTCACACACACAAAAACCCTGCCACATCCTGACCAAAACTAATCCAATTGCTCCCTCTGCTGCTTCAGCCATACCGTCAATCTATCGTCAATATGTCCACTCCTCTTTATAGAGGTTATCTCGTGATAAAACAACTTTTGTTACGTCGCGATCACGAGAAAATGATCTTGTGATCTCACCATAATGATTGTTTTAATTCATTTGCCCTCTCTGGACTTCCGTAGGAAATAGCCTCCTTAATTTTAAAGAGCTTTTTCCATTATTATTGCTTCCACAACAAGGGAATCAGGCAGCCATGGCATGACATGCAGTGCCTTTGGAAAGTGTTCAGACCCCTTCACTTTTTCCACTATGTTACGTTACAGCCTTATTCTAAAATTGATTAAATCGTTTTTTTCCCTCATCAATCTACACACAATACCCCATAATGACAAAGCAAACAAAAAACTGCAATTTTCAGTATTCAGTATTCAGACCCCTTTACTCAGTACTTTGGCAGCGATTACAGCCTCAAGTCTTCTTGGGTATTAAGCTACAAGCTTGGCATACCTGTATCTGGGGAGTTTCTCGCATTCTCTGCAGATTCTCTCAAACTCTGTCAGGTTGGATGGGGAGTGTCGCTGCACAGCTATTTTCAGGTCTCTCCAGAGATGTTTGATCAGGTTCAAGTCCGGGCTCTGGCTGGGCCACTGAAGGACATTCAGAGACTTGTGCCGACGCCACTCCTGCGTTGTCTTGGCAGTGTGCTTAGGGTCATTGTCCTGTTGGAAGGTGAACCTTTGCTCCATTCATCTTTGCCTCTCTCCTGACCAGTCTCCCAGTCCCTGCCACTGAAAAACATTCCCACAGCATGATGCTGCCAACACTATGCTTCACTGTAGGGATGGTGCCAGGTTTCCTCCAGACGTGATGCTTGGTATTCAGGCCAAAGAGGTCAATCTTGGTTTCATCAGACCAGAGAATCTTGTTTCTCATGGTTTGAGAGTCTTTAGGTGCCTTTTGGCAAACTCCAAATGGGCTGTCATGTGGCTTTTACTGAGGAGTGGCTTATGTCTGACCACTCTACCATAAAGGCCTAATTGGTGGAGTGCTGCAGAGATGGTTGTCCTTCTGGAGAGTTCCTCTCCAAAGAGGAACTCTGTCACAGTGACCATCAGGTTCTTGGTCACCTCAATGACCAAGGCCCTTCTCCCCTGATTGCTCAGTTTGGCCAGGCGGCCAGCTCTAGGAAGAGTATTGGAGGTTCCAAACTTCTTCCATTTAAGAATGATGGAGGCCACTGTGTTCCTGGGGACCTTCAATGCTGCAGAAATGTTTTGGTACCCTTCCCCAGATCTGTGCCTCGACACAATCCTGTCTCGGAGCTCTACGGACAATTCCTTCAACCTTATGGCTTGGTTTTTGCTCTGACATGCACTTAAATAGACAGGTGTGTACCTTTCCAAATAATATTTAATCAATTCAATTTACAGGAGGACTCTAATCAAGTTGTAGAAACATCTCCAGGATGATCAATGGAAACAGGATGCACCTGAGCACAATTTCCAGTCTCATAGCAAAGAGTCTGAATACTTATGTAAATAAGGTAATAACATTTATAAAAACCTGTGTTCACTTTGTCATTATGGGGTATTGTGTGTAGATTGATGAGGAAAATGTTTTATTTAATCCATTTTAGAATACGGCTGTAACATACAAAATGTGGAAATAGTCAAGGGGTCTGAATACTTCCCAAAGGCACTGTATCAATAGTCTGGAGTAAGCAATAGGGGAATCACCTTTAGATTCCCCTGTTGCAATAAAAAGGAAATATGAGAATGTCAGAATGAAGGAAGATCTCCAAGCCCATTTTCTGAGTGAATAACCACATATTGTTTTGAATTATTCAACAGATTGGTTTTAGCCAGACACCAACTAAAGACCTTAAGCTAATGAGGCTAACGAGCAAAATTGTGTCCATCTTTTTTTCACCCATGGAAAGTCCAGTTCAAGTAAATACACAAGTCAATTCATGCATTTTATTACAATGCTTTAAATCTTCTTTAAGTAAGCAAGATCCTAGTTTCCCATAGCAACTAAAAACACAAAATATAAACAGAGTACTGTATGGATTTGATATGGTAAACAAAATGTATCCCCATAAAAAGGGTGAAGCAAAATCGTTATTGTACAAGCATGACAAGACACAAAGGCATTACATATAAACTGATACACAACTGCAGCTAAAGTCTTGCTGAGGTTTAGTGTTTCATTGAGTTTAGTATTACTTCATTCACATCCTGAGAGGGAGGGATAGTGCTCCTTCCTCTGCCTACTTAACCCTAGTACTGAACACCACTGAACACCAACCCTTACCTAACACCTGCCAACTCTGTTCATCAACAACAGAAAATATGCGACATTACAAACCAGAAAGGATGAGAGAGGGAATGAGAGAAAGAAAGAGTGTAGTTTGGTCCTCACCCACACAATGGCACAATTCCGCCATCCTATTGAACTTTTGGTCATCCGGTTCTGTTTCAGAGAGTCACACAGAGTCAGCAGGGAGAGCTGCATTGTGAGCCCTGCATGTGTTACTGTAGAGTGGTCCTGGAGTATAAAGTTCCTCTGCTGTATAAGACTTTGGAGTGGCTGCCTGCTGTAGTCCACATGCTCCTGGAGGGGTTTGGGGGTACACGGTGACCCCACACCCTCACCCCGTGGTCAGGTCTGGGTCGGGGGGTTCCAGGCTCTCAGCGATGTCCTCTAACTCGTCCAGCAGCTCTGAGAAGGAGGGTCTCCGAAACGCATCCATCTGAACCACAGGACAAGAGGACAACAATTGTTAGCTTCTGCAGTAGATCGCACATGCAAGTCTTTCTCACACTCTTGTTATTGAGGCGGATTCTATTACCTGGATCATTCAAAGCATGTTCAAATGCTGTCAAAGTGCATTCTAACTCTACGCACTGAAACACAGACAGTGAGCCTTTTAAATTGAATTTTCCAGATGCTCACGGAGATCGCATTCATGATAAATGCTGCGGATGTTGGCTCAAACTTAAATGACTTTTAAAAGGCACACCTAAATAAACGCAATGTGTTGGTTGGTCATACAACGTGTTTGAAATTAATCCTAAGTCTCTCAATTTCATACAGGGGTCTCTCTCTGTCTCTCTGTCTCTCTGTCTCTCTGTGTGTCTCTCTCTCTGTGTGTCTGTCTCTCTGTCTCTCTGTGTGTCTCTCTGTGTCTCTCTCTCTCTGTGTGTCTGTCTCTCTGTGTCTCTCTCTCTGTGTGTCTGTCTCTCTGTGTCTCTCTCTCTGTGTGTCTGTCTCTCTGTGTCTCTCTCTGTGTGTCTGTCTCTCTGTGTCTCTCTCTCTGTGTCTCTCTCTCTGTGTCTCTCTCTCTGTGTCTCTCTCTCTGTGTGTCTGTCTCTCTGTGTCTCTCTCTCTCTCTCTCTGTGTCTCTTTCTGTGTCTCTCTCTCTCTGTGTCTCTCTCTCTCTGTGTCTCTCTCTCTCTGTGTGTGTCTCTCTCTCTCTCTCTGTGTCTCTCTCTCTCTGTGTGTCTGTCTCTCTGTCTCTCTCTCTCTGTCTGTCTCTCTCTCTCTGTGTGTGTCTCTCTCTCTCTCTGTGTGTCTCTCTCTGTCTGTGTGTCTCTCTCTCTGTCTGTGTGTCTCTCTCTCTCTGTCTGTGTGTCTCTCTCTCTGTCTGTGTGTGTCTCTCTCTCTCTGTCTGTGTGTCTCTCTCTCTCTCTGTCTGTGTGTCTCTCTCTCTGTCTGTGTGTCTCTCTCTCTCTGTCTGTGTGTCTCTCTCTCTCTGTCTGTGTCTCTCTCTCTCTGTCTGTGTGTCTCTCTCTCTCTGTCTGTGTGTCTCTCTCTCTCTCTCTCTGTCTGTGTGTCTCTCTCTCTCTCTCTGTCTGTGTGTGTCTCTCTCTCTCTCTCTGTGTGTCTGTCTCTCTCTCTGTGTGTCTGTCTCTCTCTCTCTGTGTGTCTGTCTCTCCTCCCGTTCACACTGACCAGACAGCAGTTGGCTGACAGCTCCAGGATGCGTCGTGGACAACCCTGCACCATCTTACTGAAGGCCTCCATGTCTAGACCATAGTCCTGCAGGGAGAACAAACACAAAGTCAAATGCATTGTACACCATTTGTACAACATGTGTGTGTATGGGGCCATAGATTATCACTAAGTAGTTACAGGTCAGAGAGCTAGATCAGATAACCAATGTCATGGCAAACAAGGAGACTTTTGCTGTAGGCTACTGTTCACCCCACTTTTAATAACCGGGGACTAGTGACGAATTTGCAGAACAAGTACTGTATGGATAAGATAGTAGGGTGACTAACTGACCCTGTGGTCCTCCCACTTCCAATGACAAATGTCACAAAACAAAACAAATTTAAGTGAAACCTCAACGAGCACATTAAAGTCTCTCTCTGCTCCCGCTGTCTCTGACCTTGTCTTGATCACCCCAGGGACGACAGACACGGACAATGTCACTGTCACTAAAGGCCTAGCAACTAACAGTGCTATCAAGTCACTAGACTTGTGGACGTGTGTGTGTGTGTGGACGTGTGTGTGGACGTGTTTAACTGTACTTGTGTGGACCACAGGAATAGTAAACAAACCAAAATTTGACAAACCGGGGACATTTTGTTGGTCCCCACAATGTCAAATGCTATTTCTAGGGGGGTTAAGGTTGGAATGAATGTTAGAATTAGGTTTAGGGTTAGGAGCTAGGGTTAGTTTTAGGGTTTTAGAACTAAGGTTAGGTTTAAGGTTAGGTTTTTTGGGTTAATGTTAGGGTAAGGGTACAGGTTTAGTTTAGAGGTTTAGGAAGTGTGTGTGTGTGTGTGTGTGTGTGTGTGTTTGTGCGCCTGCGTGTGTGCGTCAGTGTCTGCGTGTGTTTTGTGTTCACCCGTGTTCTGGGAAGGATCTCAGGATCTGCTGGGATCCGACCCAGAATCTCACACAGCATGATCCCAAAGGAGAAGACGTCCACCTGGAGAAAAGCAGTTATCTTGTTTACTCAAGTCCTACTTCCATTATTACATTGTTATGAATTACTACACGTGTTAAATGAACGTTAAATAGACAGTAAAAAGTAGTGCACTAAACTGGGATGCAGAGAGTGTGTAGGCTACCGACCTTGCGGTCGTAGGGTTCCCCTCGGAGCATCTCGGGGGCCATCCAGAAGGCAGATCCCACCAGAGACATCTTCCTCTCGGGGTCGTTGACCGGCAGTTCCACCATCACCTCTCTGGCCAGACCAAAGTCTGTCACCACCGCCTCCCTGCCCCGATACGTCTCCCGGATCAGACAGTTCTGAACACACAATGTTCAGACAATGTTAGACAACAGTTCTACACACGCGCACACACACACACACACGCACACACACACATACACGCACACACACACACACACACACGTTCAGAATATTACTCCCAGGACTGGTCACTACTATCAAATCTATTAAATATATTTAAATTGACTATAAAGTTGACATAAAAATGTATACTTAAAGATGCACTATGCAGAATCGCTCCACCATTTTCTAGTTAATTTCAGTTTCTGTGACAAAACAATCAGTATAGTGTAGAGAATCATTGTACCATCTAAATCTCTGTGAAATATATTTTCCATAACCAAAAATATTGTATGTTCAGCTGTTTGACACTGGTGTACAAAACCAAAAGTAAAAAAGACAAAAACGGGAAGCATAAAAATAGAGCACATTGAACAGAGGCGGTAGGCCTCTTAGACTTGCTTTCAATGAGAATGACAGATCAATAACTCACATTTCTACATGAATTTTGTCAGGTCGCCCAAAACGTTACATATTGCAGCTTGAAATGTACAGTAGATATTCATAGAGCTGGAGTTCACAGAAAACAATCATTGAAGTCATACAGTCGTCACACTGCAGTGCAACATGTTAACCACAAGAGGTCAGTGTGACACTTCTACATCAACACGACAAGGCAACATAAACATCATCCATTCAATAAACGTCTCTTTGCATTTGAGCCTGGAGGTTGCAACCTAATTCCATAGAAAGTCAGTGTGTATTTCTACATGATACGAAACACCTCTTTATTCAGTGTTGGAGTGCTGACAGGTATGACTTATCACTGTACTGGAGATCAAACCACAAGATTCTCAAATGTACAAAGAGGCACAGGGATGGAGAACAGAACACAGTCATAACATTGGATACAACTGTCAAAACACACGTAAGATTACTGATCTGCCTATGGCTCCTGCATTAAACAGTACCCATATGAAACCAGCTGGTTTAGCAGGCTGCCTCATAATCCGGTCTGAAACGTCCCTTCACCAGCCATCCTCTCTGAACAGTCAATTATTGAGATGTGACCTGGGGGGCCGAGGTGGACATTTTGTTGTCCCGATACTAGTGACGACAGAGCGGAACAGTAATTTTCGACAAATAAGTCTGTGACAGTGATTTAGACAGGATCCGTATGTAGACCTATGGGTCAGTGGCTAGACAGAGAAGATCAGTATCTGTGTTATATAAAACAGAGTGTAGAGTTCTCCTTAACCTCTGTCCCTGGTGCTGGTGGAGAGACTTGGCTGGTGCTAGTTAGAGCATGCAGGGCGTTTCCTGACACACCATGGGCCTGTAATGACACAGCAATGGGAAGGATCACAACCAAACAGCCCATCGTTATCTCATGACTGATGTGTTTTACCACCAAAGAGAGGAGTTTGGACTGTGCTGGACAGATGATGAGAAACGGAGACGTGCGCGTGTGTGTGCGTGCTTTGTATATAAACAACCCCCCTTTCATCCCGTTCACATACAGGATTATCTAGGAGGTGGAATACACCCAACCTTACGCCCCTTCTTACTAGTACTATAGACTAGAGTCCTGTCCAGGGGGTGTACTTGTACATCATGGTGCCTCACGCTACAGAAACAGGAGACAGGCCCCTGCCCTTTGGGCTGTTTTGGCTTGGACAAAGCTTACTGACTGATTGTATAATGTACATGTGCAGGAGTTGGGCCTGTCTGGCAGCATCCCTTACGGTACTGCCTAATGAAGTAGGAATAGTTGCCATTGGCGATGCAGCCTTTGAGAAAAGGCTTATTCTTATCCTTTCACATAGTTGTCCAGTGGAACTAAAACTGCCGATGAATAATTCAAACCCTGGAGCTTGGCATTTGCGTTGTACACAGTGAAACAGTGAAAGGTTCAGTTCTGAGAAAGCTGGTGGAGGTCAAATTAGGCATTAGGTGAGGTCCCTATCAGGAGGGTTTGTGTAGAGGGCAGATATATTGGATGTCTTAGGCGGCTCCACGGCTACGTGCTGGAGAAAATAGTCGGCTGACCCCAGTTATCTGATTTACAGATCAAGAAATAATCAGAAACATTTACTTTACTTGTCCTTGATACCTTCAATCAACATCCAACTCACGTCTGATACATGGGAAAAATATGACGTCAAATGAAAGTGCCGTGCTTTTTTTTATTTGGAGCCCAGATTGCATTAGTAAGGTGCTTTGGACTGGCACCACTGTAGTTGTAACGGGGTACGTACTGGCGGCAGAGAAGTCAGGCGCAGGACAGCGAAAACTGATTTACAACGGTGTCGTTTAATAAACATAAAAACCACCGTAAACAGAACAATCAATGAATGGGTCAAACAAAACCCGGTATCCACCAGCATAACGTACACAAGCACTGCAAGAAACAATTCCGGACAAGGACATGGGGGGAACAGAGGGTTAAATACACAACATGTAATTGATGGAATTGGAACCAGGTGTGAGGAAGACCAATGGAAAATGAAAGGTGGATCGGCGATGGCTAGAAGGCCGGTGACGTCGACCGCCGAACGCCACCCGAACAAGGAGAGGGACCGACTTCGGCGGAAGTCGTGACAGTAGTTATCTGTCCAGACGTGACCCGAGCCCGACCGTGGTGTGTCTGTGTGTGTGTGTGTGTGTGTGTGTGTGTGTGTGTGTGTGTGGGTGTGTGTGTGTGTGTGTGTGTGTGTACCTTGGAGTTGAGGTCTCTGTGGTAGATGTTCTTGTAGTGCAGGTAGGTCATGCCTCTGCTGATGTCACAGGCCAGGTCCACCTTCTCCCTCCAACACAGAGACACGTCCTCCTGGGCCAAGAGGTCCTCCAGACAGCCCCCACTCACATACTGACAGCACAGAGAGAGGCTGTGTAAGAACCATAGATATCCTAGATCCATGGGTTATACACATACACGGCAATCTATTCCCTCCAACAACCGTGACTACAGCCAGGTGCTGAAATACAGAGGAGGGAATGTGCCGTAGAGATCCCTTATGTGTTTCTATGTGCTATACCATATAGATCGGGTTTCTATGAGTTTTACATAGGCATACCAGTCTCTTCCCTTCCAACACTGCTACTATGGTGAAATGCACACATGTACTGAGAGGAAAACACATCTGCTATCTGTGATTATCAACACGATCACAAACAAACTGACAATCTTACCTCCAGTATCGGATACAGCTTATCCTCCCGCAAGCAGATTCCAAGATACCTAGGAAGAATCAACGGATAATAATAATAGTTAGCATTAGTGTCACAATGTTAAGCTGTTTTTGCAACAACTACACATCCTCCTCTAAAAACAGGCATTTGTCATATATGTTGGACAGGGGACTGACCTGACAATGTTGGGGTGGGAGAGCTTCCGCAGTAGACTGATCTCTCGTACGATGCTGTCCTGGTCCACGTCGTTCTTATAGATCTTGACCGCCATCACTTTTCTTGTGGTACAGTGTGACACCTAGACAACAGAGGGCGATATACTGTATTTTTACAGAGCCGTCCTTGCTCAGGTTTGATTGACAACAGTTGGCGCGATCTCACTATTCTGCATTTGTACAAGTTGTAAACGAGGCTGGATCTCTATGAACTGGAGCGAACGAGCAAAACAAACAGTGAATCCCTTCTTGTATACCAACACAACACAAAAGCGTGCTAAAAATAGAACGACTTAAGCAACAGCCTTAAATTCCTGAGGTGATTAAAGTTTACTGCATCCTATTGTCTCTCTGTAAGGCAATACTGGTTCAGTGGTACACCATGTTGCCTCCACAGTAGCATCCTCCACAGTAGCATCCTCTGTCTGCATCCCAAATGAAAAAAGAGGAGTGGATCCTTAAGAGGTTTTAAGAAGCCTTTTGGACCTAGACTTGGCGCGCCGGTACCGCTTGCTGTGCGGTAGCAGAGAGAACAGTCGATGACTATGGTGGCTGGAGTCTTTGACAATTTGTAGGGCGTTCCTCTGACACCATCTGGTATAGAGGTGTGGACAGGAGTGGACTGAGCACGCACCCCTGAGGGGCCCCTGTGTTGAGGATCGGCGTGGCAGATGTGTTGTTACCTACCCTTACCACCTGGTGGCAGCCCGTCAGGAAGTCCAGGATCCAGTTGCAGAGGGAGGTGTTCAGTCCTAGGGTCCTTAGCTTAGTGATGAGCTTTAAGGGCACTATGGTGTTGAATGCTGAGCTGGAGTCAATGAATAGCATTCTCATATAGGTGTTCCTTTTGTCCAGGTGTGAAAGGGCAGTGTGGAGTGCAACAGAGATTGCATCATCTGTGGATCTGTTGGGGAGGTATGCAAATTGATGTGGGTCTAGGGTTTCTGGGATAATGGTGTTGATGTGAGCCATGACCAGCCTTTCAAAGCACTTCATGACTTTAGACGTGAGTGCTACGGGTCGGTAGTCATTTAGGCAGGTTACCTAGGTGTTCTGGGGCACAGGGACTATGGTCGTCTGCTTGAAACATGTTGGTATTACAGACTCGGTCAGGGACATGTTGAAAATGTCAGTGAAGACACTTGCCAGTTGGTCAGCGCATGCTCAGAGTACACGTCCTGGTAATCCGTCTGGTCCTGTGGCCTTGTGAATGTTGACCTGTTTAAAGGTCTTACTCACATTGGCTACAGAGAGCGTGATCACACAGTTGTCCCGAACAGCTGGTGCTCTCATGCATGCTTTAGTGTTGTTTGCCTTGAAGCACGCATAGAAGTAATTTAGCTCGTCTGGTAGGCTTGTGTCACTGGGCAATTCATGGCTGTGCTTCCCTTTGTAGTCTGTAATAATTTGCAAGCCCTGCCACCTCCGATGAGTGTCGGAGCTGGTGCAGTAGGATTCAATCTTAGTTCTGTATTGACGCTTTGCTTGTTTGATTGTTCGTTGGAGGGCATAGCGGGATTTATTATACGCGTCCGTGTTAGAGTCCTGCTCCTTGAAAGCATCAGCTCTACCCTTTAGCTCAGTGCGGATGTTGCCTGTAATCCATGGCTTCTGGTTGGGGTACTGTATGTACGTACGGTTACTGTGGGGATGACGTCATCGATGGACTTATTGACGAAGCCAGTGACTGATGTGGTGTACTCCTCAATGACATTGGAAGAATCCCAGAACATATTCCAGTCTGTGCTAGCAACACAGTCCTGTAGCTTAGCATCTGTATCATCTGACCACTTCCGTATTGAGCAAGTCACTGGTACTTCCTGCTTTAGTTTTAGCTTGTAAGCAGGAATCGAGAGGATGGAGTTATGGTTAGATTTACCAAATGGAGGGCAGGGGAGTGCTTTGTACGTGTCTCTGTGTGTGGAGTAAAGGTGGTCGAGAGTTTTTTCCCTCTGTTTGCACATGTAACATGCTGGTAGAAATGTAAGTTTCCCTGCATTAAAGTCCCCGGCTACTAGGAGCGCCGCCTCTGGATGAGCATTTTTTTCTTATGGCTTTATACAGCTCATTGAGTGCGGTCTTAGTGCCAGAAACAGTTTGTGGTGGTAACTAGACAGCTATGAAAAATATAGATGAAAACTCTCTTGGTATACAGTGTGTCTACAGCTTATCATGAGAAACTCTACCTCAGGCGAGCAAAAGCTAGAGACTAAATTAATATGACATTTTGTGCAACAGCTGTTATTGACAAATAGACACAGACCACCACCCCACTGTTCTATCTTGCCGATGCACGGAAAACCCAGCCGACTGTACAGTGAGGGGAAAAAGTATTTGATCCCCTGCTGATTTTGTACGTTTGCCCACTGACAAAGAAATGATCAGTCTATAATTTTAATGGTAGGTTTATTTGAACAGTGAGAGACAGAATAACAACAAAGAAATCCAGAAAAACGCATGTCAAAAATGTTATAAAATGATTTGCATTTTAATGAGGGAAATAAGTATTTGACCCCTCTGCAAAACATGACTTAGTACTTGGTGGCAAAACCCTTGTTGGCAATCACAGAGGTCAGACATTTCTTGTAGTTGGCCACCAGGTTTGCACACATCTCAGGAGGGATTTTGTCCCACTCCTCTTTGCAGATCTTCTCCAAGTCATTAAGGTTTCGAGGCAGACGTTTGGCAACTCGAACCTTCAGCTCCCTCCTTTTCTATGGGATTAAGGTCTGGAGACTGGCTAGGCCACTCCAGGACCTTAATGTGCTTCTTCTTGAGCCACTCCTTTGTTGCCTTGGCCGTTTGTTTTGGGTCATTGTCATGCTGGAATACAACACCACGATCCATTTTCAATGCCCTGGCTGAGGGAAGGAGGTTCTCACCAAAGATTTGACGGTACATGGACCCGTCCATCGTCCCTTTATTGCGGTGAAGTTGTCCTGTCCCCTTAGCAGAAAAACACCCCCAAAGCATAATGTTTCCACCTCCATGTTTGACGGTGGGGATGGTTTTAGGCAGGTCATAGGCAGCATTCCTCCTGGGGTCATAGGCAGCATTCCTCCTCCTCCAAACACGGCGAGTTGAGTTGATGCCAAAGAGCTCCATTTTGGTCTCATCTGACCACAACACTTTCACCCAGTTGTCCTCTGAATCATTCAGATGTTCATTGACAAACTTCAGACTGGCATGTATATGTACTTTCTTGAGCAGGGGGACCTTGCGGGCGCTGCATGATTTCAGTTCTTCACGGCGTAGTGTGTTACCAATTGTTTTCTTGGTGACTATGGTCCCAGCTGCCTTGAGATCATTGACAAGATCCTCCCGTGTAGTTCTGGGCTGATTCCTCACCGTTCTCATGATCATTGCAACTCCACGAGGTGAGATCTTGCATGGAGCCCCAGGCCGAGGGAGATTGACAGTTATTTTGTGTTTCTTCCATTTGCGAATAATCACACCAACTGTTGTCACCTTCTCACCAAGCTGCTTGGCGATGGTCTTGTAGCCCATTCCAGCCTTGTGTAGGTCTACAATCTTGTCCCTGACATCCTTGGAGAGCTCTTTGGTCTTGGCCATGGTGGAGAGTTTGGAATCTGATTGATTGATTGCTTCTGTGGACAGGTGTCTTTTATACATGTAACAAGCTGAGATTAGGAGCACTCCCTTTAAGAGTGTGCTCCTAATCTCAGCTCGTTACCTGTATAAAAGACACCTGGGAGCCAGAAATCTTTCTGATTGAGAGGGGGTCAAATACTTATTTCCCTCATTAAAATGCAAATCAATTTATAACATTTTTGACATGCGTTTTTCTGGATTTTTTGTTGTTGTTATTCTGTCACAGTTCAAATAAACCTACCATTAAAATTATAGACTGATCATTTCTTTGTCAGTGGGCAAATGTACAAAATCAGCAGGGGATCAAATACTTTTTTCCCCTCACTGTATGTTTTCCATGTCGTCGTTCAGCCACAACTCGTGAAACGTAAGATACAGTAGTACAGTTTTTAATGTCCCGTTGGTAGGAGGGTCTTGCTTATCCAGATTATTATGCAATGATTGCATGTTGGCTAATAGGACTGATGGTAGAGACGGGTTACCCACTGATTCTTACAAGGCACCCCGACCTACGACCCCTATATCTCCGTCTCTTCTTGTGCTTTGGCAAAGTGGGTGGGGTTATATCCTGCCTGTTTGGCCCTGTCCGGGGGTATCATCGGATGGGGCCACAGTGTCTTCTGATCCCTCCTGTCTCAGCCTCCAGTATTTATGCTGCAGTAGTTTATGTGCCGGGGGGCTGGGGTCAGTCTGTTTCATCTGGAGTATTCTCTTGTCTTATCCGGTGTCCTGTGTGTATTTAAATATGCTCTCTCTAATTCTCTCTTTCTCTCTTTCTTTCTTTCTCTCGGAGGACCTGAGCCCTAGGACCATGCCTCGGGACTTCCTGGCATGATGACTCCTTGCTGTCCCCAGTCCACCTGGCCATGCTGCTGCTCCAGTTTCAACTGTTCTGCCTGCGGCCACGGAACCCTGACCTGTTCACCGGACGTGCTTGTTGCACCCTCGACAACTACAATGATTATTATTATTTGACCATGCTGGTCATTTATGAACATTTTAACATCTTGACCATGTTCTGTTATAATATCCACCCGGCACAGCCAGAAGAGGACTGGCCACCCCTCATAGCCTGGTTCCTCTCTAGGTTTCTTCCTAGGTTTTTGGCCTTTCTAGGGAGTTTTTCCCAGGGAGTTTTTCCTAGCCACCGTGCCTCTTTCACATGCATTGCTTGCTGTTTGGGGTTTTAGGCTGGGTTTCTGTACAGCACTTTGAGATTTCAGCTGATATACGAAGGGCTATATAAATAAATTTGATTTGATTTGATTTGATTCTTCATGCGAATGATGGGGATTTGGGCCTTGTCCTGTGTCTGAAGTAAATCCCTTGCGTCCGACTCATTAAAGACAAAATCTTTGTCCAGTATGAGGTGAGTACTCACTGTTCTGATATCTAGAAGCTCTTTTCGGTCATAAGAGACAGTGGCAGAAACATTATGTACAAAATAAGTTACAAATAACATGAGAAAAAACACACACAATAGCTCAATTGGTTAGGAGACCGTAAAATGGCAGCCATCTCCTCCGGTGCCATTATCTCTGATCCTTATCTGAGCATCTGGGAGTTCCAGCTCAAGACAAACACGCTAATAATAGCAGGAAAGCCACGGTGGCCCTGCTACAATTATGACCTGACATGGCCTCAAAGGAAAAGGACTAGGACTGTTGAAGACGCTGCCAGTGTTCAGTCATGAAAATTGAAATGTTGTTCATTTGACTCTACAGACAGCACCTCACACCTAGACAGTATTAAGGGAACTTAAACTGTGTTCCTTTGTCTCGTGGGAATATGAACGCAGAGATGAACATGTTTGCAGTGTAATTACTTGGGCATGTTGTGTCTGATGCTCTGAGGGGTGTTTAAGGGATCAGCCAAGGCATAATGCTGTCAGTTTTGACACCGGAGTTGGCAGGAGACAAAATGTAGGTTGCTCTTTGTATGGGACTGTATTGTATGTACAGTATGTATTCTGTTAAATATGTTGTAGTACACTTATCTGGATGTGTGCCATATAAAGCTTGATGCCACTTTTGAAATATGCTGATTTAATGAGGTAATCGTAACTGAAACAAACATGGTAATTAATGGGAAGTAAATCATAGACTTTAATTAGAGGGTGTGTGGAAGGTCAATTATTTTTTGCTCTATCTTTCACGCACACAGAAAAAAAAATCCAGCAGTTTCCAAATGGAACAGTTCGTACCTTGTACACCTTGGAGAAGAAGCCACTCCCAATCAGCTCAGCACTGAAGTCTTCCCAGAATTCCAGCTTGCGGACGGCGGTGCGTAGCTTTTGCCATCGGTCCACCTGGCAGTAGGTGTCTGCTGCCTCTCCGAGCAGTGTGGGGCTGCTGGGTTCAGGGGTCACCTCCACCTCACACCTCATCCTAGACAGCTCGTCTGGTGAGGCACAGGGTCACAGGGTCAGACACTTAGTCTCACTCACTATCCATATCCCAGTGTTAAAGACATCAGAGGCACTAGAAATATCTCTATGCTCTCCTTCAACCCAATTTAGAAATTTTGGAGGCAAACACTCAAAACTAGTAAACATGAGAAAAAAAGCTTCTGAAAAAGAAAATAGTTTTCATCTTTAAGTATAGTGGGAGTGATTTGAAAGATAAATATACTAATTTAAAATGCAAATGAAACAGATTCAGAGGAAAGGGAGAACTGTTTGGTGAGATGAAAGACATTCTGAGACGAAAACATAATTTGCACAGAAAATATTTTGAATGCATTAGAATTAATTCCAAATAACTTTGCAATTTCCATCTAAGAACACCAGTAATCTTTGACTTGTATCTTCAAGACTGATATACTTGGCAGTTGGATTACAAGTTGTAAGTCAATATGGTACTTCTGTGAGAAATCTAATTTCAGACGTAATTTGTCAAGGTAATCTACTATTGGCTGACCTAACACCCAGTTGGAGACGCACAATCGCGGTTTTTAGATTGATTATTCTTTGCTTTTGCGGTGTATAACCTAAAGCTACAAACACATACGTAAGTAGAGGTCTATGACACCATCAAAACAGCATATGTCATTGGTGCTTTCAGCTCCAAGACAGAAAACACAAGGTTAAAGCCTTGGTTACTGTATGTGACCCCTGCTCAAGGCCAAATAACCTCCTACTTGTTGTCTCCTCACTGAGAGAGGCTTGTTCACAGGAATTTAATCAGACAAGCTTCTCATAGCTTCTGCAATGGTGCAGAGTTGAAAATGGTTACGCTAAATATTTTCAGCGCGATGATCAGATAAGGTAGGCGTGACAATACTTTAGTGGGAAAGTACACATGGTGACATAGATGTAATCAAATCAGTTTTATGTGTAGAACATTGTTTGTTATGGCAATGTCGCCATCTAGGCCAAGGCAACCATTAACCAGGAAGAGGCCATGAGAAAGTAGATTCTTAAGTGTTTACAAATCCTCTAGGGCCAGTTTAGCGCAAGAGCTGGAACGTCTTTAATAAAAAGTCGTCAATCACAAGTGACAAGTGGCCACAATATGGCTGCAGTGATCTCTATCCGGTTTCTGGCAACATCTGATGTTGTCACTTTGACATGGAGTGGATTGGGTGGGGAATTCACCCTTGAGGCAGATAGTTCAGCCTTGATGTGACAGACTGAGTTAAACATGACTTCCCAGACTGCCAAGTTCCCTAAAGTGAAGTGACAGATTTCTCCCGTCATCCCAAGGTCCCTCTTTATCCGCAGAAAAAAACAGAACACGCTTTCTATTTTCTTCCCGAGGGCCTTGAGAGGACTTATTTTTGCTCCATTCTCACTATTTTCCAACATATCCGACGCCATAAAAGAGACAGAAATTGGTCGAGCCCCAGTTGGAATGTCACGGTTGGATAAGAAAATGGAATGACGATGGTATCTTTGCGGAAAGACGCTACGGCAAATTACCAGTTAGGCAACCGTGGCCGTGTGCCCTGAGTGGAGATGAGAAAGCCAGTGAACTCTGACCAACTACCAGGCTACACACAGGTCACCAGTGGAGGCTGCTGAGGGGAGGTCGGCTCTTAGTAATGGCTGGAACGGAGCAAATGGCATGGCATCAAACACATGGAAACCATGTGTCTGATACCATTCCACTAATACCGCACCAGCCAGTACCACGAGCACGTCCTCCCCAATTAAGGTGCAGGTCACATGCATGCCCCTGTATTACACCTCCCTGCCATGTGTAAACACAGGCCACTGGCAAGACAAGGCCTCTGAGACAGGGACTTCATCTGAAAGGTCAGAGAGTCTTACAAACAAAGTAAGGCCAAGAGTTCAGTACTCCAAGGAATGTCATAATCCACAATAATACAGTCATGGCCCTCTGGCCACACTCTGGTTGAATCAATGTTGTTTCAACATTATCAATGTATTGTCTAATCAAATATAACATTCAACATCATTTCAGCCACCCAATATACTGTATATTGAATACAGTTCAGGATGAAAAAGTAGAATTTCTAAGTAGAAGTTTGTATGCAATTTCAACATATACATACTTCTGATGATGATGATGAAATTATCTTGATGTAACAACCACAAATATAAACGCAACATGTAAAGTGCTGGTCCCATGTTTCATGAGTCTAAATAAAAGACCCCCCAAAATTCCATATGCACAAACATATTATATCTCTCATCAGATTTTGTTCAGAAATTTGTTTACATCCCTGTTAATTATCATTTTATTCTTTATCAAGATAATCCATCTGCCTGACAGGTGTGGCATATCAAGAAGCTAATTAAAAAGCATGATCACTACACAGGTGCACCTTGTGCTGGGGACAATAAAAGGCCACTCTAAAATGTGCAGTTTTGTCACCAACACAATGTCACAGATGTCTCATGTTTTGAGGGAGCGTGCAATTGGCATGCTGACTGCAGGAATGTCCACTAGAGGTATTGCTAGAGAATTGAATGTTCACTGCTCTACCATTAACTGAAGAGTATTTCTGTCTGTAATAAAGCCCTTTTATGGGGATAAACTCATTCTGATTGGCTGGACCTGGCTCCCCAGTGTATTTAACCATCTACCAATAGGTGCCCTTCTTTGCGAGGCATTGGAAAACCGACCTGGTCTTTGTGGTTGAATCTGTGTTTGAAATCCACTGCTCGACTGACAGACCTTACAGATAATTGTATGTGTGGGGTACAGAGATGAGGTAGTCATTCAAAAATCATGTTAAACACTATTATTGCACCCAGAGTGAGTCCATACAGGTTATTATGTGACTTGTTAAGCATATTTTTACTCCTGAACGTATTTAGGCTTGCCATACCAAAAGGGGTTGAATACTTATTGACACATTTTTTATTAATTTTTAAACATTTCTAAAAACATAATTCCATTTTGACATTATGGGGTATTATGTGTATGCCAGTGACACATTCTAAATGTAAAGTATGTTAAAGTCAGGCTGTAACACAACAAAATGTGGAAACAGTGAATGGGTGTGAATACTTTCTGAAGGCACTATATGTGTTGGGATGGATAGGGGTTTGGAGATGTTATTTCCGTAGACTTTGACAGTGTCTTTCCCAAACTGGGTCAAAACACCTCACACAACCTGCATCACCTACCTCTAACATGCAAATAAAGTTGATTATTAAAAGTAACATATTTGTGGCTCCTAGTAAACCACAATCACTTGTTGACTGTCCTTGTTGATTGTTCTTTGTTGAGTCTCGATTAAGGATTCTACCTTAAAATCAAGAAAACATTTGTCTTGAGAAATGAGTCATGACTTGTTGAATGGATGAGAGAGAGATTGGAAAAGCGAGAGTACAAAGAGTCGGTGCACATTTATGTGTGCGTGTGTTACGTGCCGCAGGTCCATTGTGTACAAGACAGATATTATTTCATCAACAACAGATGAACACCTCAGTGTGGATGAGAGCTTGTAACGTCATCCCAACATTAAAAAGCCATCACGGCTCAATCCTTAGCCATCTATGACGTGGGGGCTTGCCAGTAATGGCTTTCTTTCTCTTTAACCATTCTTTTACAGCAAAGGCTCAATCCAAACTCCCATGGGCAGTCCTAGCATCCACACTCCACTGCACAGCCATCAGTCCATCAGTCCAAACTCCCATGGGCAGTCCTAGCATCCACACTCCACTGCACAGCCATCAGTCCATCAGTCCAAACTCCCATGGGCAGTCCTAGCATCCACACTCCACTGCACAGCCATCAGTCCATCAGTCCAAACTCCCATGGGCAGTCCTAGCATCCACACTCCACTCTGCAGTCTGCACAGCCATCAGTCCAATGAGTCCATCAGTCTACCCCCTGGCTATATCTGCAACCCCGGGCATCCTGACACATCCTCTCACACAATCTGCTTACCAGCCCCCCCACAGTGGCACAAAGCACATCACAATAGACAGATGATTGACAATGTTATAACAGACAAAAAACTGGGGGGAGTGGAATAACCTCCTCTCACTCAGCGACTGAGCTAAACAAGGCGTAATGTTGTGTACAGACATGCAGACCGGGCTTGGAAGGAGGACATGTTAGATAACTTACATAAGGGCTGTAGCCCTAATATGAGAATCATAATCAGCCCATTTAGGTCCCAGAAGGGATAAAGGGGTTAAGGGGTTTACATAGAGAGATAGATCTGAAATCCTTTACCCCACACTTCCTGTCTCATGTCAACTATGAAACAATTGCTTCTGCTCCTATCTGCATACAGTGTCCCTTTTATTTCCTTCATTCCAGCATCAGCCTTTCAGCACTATGGGATATGTGCATCGTGCATATTTCACTGCACACAGTCAATATCTAATATCCAATAATCTTTCATTGATAGGCTAATGTTTCCTTTCTGCACCCATCTTTTGCTTTGTAATATATTTCTTTCTAACAACCATGGTGTACAGTACAGTGTAGTACAGTGTCATATCAACACAAACAGTACAGTGTAGTACAGTGTCATATCAACACAAACAGGCAATTACCTGGTTAAATATGAACTTTCTGCTTCCATGAGCTATCACCTATTGTACATGACACACAGACACAGAAACCTGCTTGGCTGGTCCCTTACCGTAGCACATTTCTTCTCTTATAGGACTGAAACTGTTCTGCGCTTCCTCCTCACATTCTCTCCCACTAAAACTCTCAAAGCGTGCAGGAGAGTGGGCAGAAAGGCCTTCCTCGTGTGTGTGTGTATGCGCATGTCTGTGTGCTCATGCACGCGTGTATGTGTGAGTGCGTGCGCATGTGTAGATTCATGAGAACTAGCTGAGTTTGTGTGAGCTAAACTTCCTGCCTGAACATTATACCGTGTATGTGTGAGGGCAGGGGCGCAACTTTCACTGGGGACGGGGGGGGGACATATCATTCTGAAGTCGCATTTTTGTCCCCCAGTTTATAATTGGAATGTGATACAAAAAGAGGCAGCGGTGTGCTTTAGGACCATGCGGACGTCTCCGAGCGGTAGTATAGGCTGTTTGGAGTGTTTATCCGACTGGATAAAAATAAATACATAGTACCAGTCAAAAGTTTGGACACGCCTACTCATTCATGGGTTTTTCTTTATTTTTTACATTGTAGAATAATAGCGAAGACATCAAAACTATGAAATAACACATACGGAATCATGTGGTAACCAAAATATATTTTATATTTGAGATTCTTCAAAGTAGCCACCATTTGCCTTGATGACAGCTTTGCACACTCTTTCTGTATATATATATATATGTGTGTGTCCCACTTCTAAAACCAACGTTGCGCCCCTGTGTGAGGGTTTATTCGGACTCTTGCAGGGGTTTGCACTGAGTGGTCCTCTGGAGCATTAAGCAGACTCTGTGCCAGTCTTTGTCTGCCTGTGTAATTCCCAAGGAGAAATGAATGTGTGAGTACGACATGTCTGAGTATACGAGCTACTGAAAAGAGAATGTGGTTGCGCTAATGGGAGTACGGTATGTACCCTGTATAAGTATGGAAAGACAGTGAGTGATAGATGGGAGAGAGAGGCAATCACGATGCAAGCTGGGTTAAGCGTTGTTGGACATGTGGAGGGCCACCCACCACTAAACAATCACAGAGGCACTCAGCCCTGATTTCATGAGAGGGCCAGAGATGGGGGAGTCAAAAAGAACAAGGCCTTGTGTGGGTGATGTGATGAGCATAACAATATATACAAAGAAACCTGATCAACAACAACAACAACCTTACACTGACCAGCAGCACAGGCTGGCCCAGACTCAATGCGTTATTTAATACGCAATTTGCAAGTTGATATCACTCTCATATGCAATACAGTTAGTCTAAGATCCTTATAGGCGATGCAACAATTGAGATCAGGTTGAAAAGTGACGGAATAGAGCTTTTCCAAATAGGCCTCCCACGCGTGGATAATAATTCATTTATGCTCCTGTGTCATGAGGCTGCATGGAGAGCTGGCAGGGTTTGGAATTGTGTTGATGGAAAGAAGCATCGTGTCCTGACCTGGTTGGGCTTTGCTGTGCTGGGTAAATAATTCAGTCTAGTGGAACTGTAGAGCTGCTGCTGGCTCTCTGCTCCCTCACTTTCTGGCCCCGTCCCCTCTGACATGGCTCTCTGCTCCCTCCCTCTCTGGCCCTGGCCCCTCTGACATGGCTCTCTGCTCCCTCCCTCTCTGGCCCTGGCCCCTGTGACACAACACTCTCAGGTTACTTCCTGTCAACCTAGATGGTTTAGCTCCTGGAGTCACGACTTGCTGCTTACATAAGGTGTGCGGCGGGCTGTGTGTATGTTTGGGGAATGTGTGTGTGTGTGTGTGTGTGTGTGTGTGTGTGTGTGTGTGTGTGTGTGTGTGTGTGTATATGTGTGTGATAAACTGCTGGAAAAGACTATGTAAGGAAACCACCCAGGCAGAGTTGAAGATTTATCATGTAAAACATACAAAACACTGACTCCATCAGGAACTTATTCAGGGTGTGGGACTGTAGATATCTTCATGCTGAATCGCTAGGCATCTTGGGTAGGGTGCTCTAAGCTCCTAATGCCGTGATCATTATATTTGTCATGAGAGACCAACAGTTGAAGTCGGAAGTTTACATACACTTAGGTTGGAGTCATTAAAACTCATTTTTCAACCACTCCATACATTTCTTGTTAACAAACTATAGTTCTGGCAAGTCGGTTAGGACATCTACTTTGTGCATGACACAAGTAATGTTACCAACAATTGTTTACAGACAGATTACTTCACTTATAATTCACTGTATCACAAATCCAGTGGGTCAGAAGTTTACATACACTAAGGTGACTGTGCTTTTAAACAGCTTGGAAAATTCCAGAAAATTATGTCATGGCTTTAGAAGCTTCTGATAGGCTAATTGACATCACACGCAGCCGTGGTCCCAGATGAACATACTTTGGTGCGAAAAGTGCAAATCAATCCCAGAACAACAACAAAGGACCTTGTGAAGATGCTGGAGGAAACAGGTACAAAAGTATCTATATCCACAGTAAAACGAGTCCTATATTGACATAACCTGAAAGGCCGCTCAGCAAGGAAGAAGCCACTGCTCCAAAACCGCCATATAAAAGCCAGACAACGGTTTGCAACTGCACATGGGGACAAAGATTGTACTTTTTGGAGAAATGTCCTCTGGTCTGATGAAACAAAAATAGAACTGTTTGGCCATGATGACCATTGTTATGTTTGGAGGAAAAAGGGGGAGGCTTGCAAGCCGAAGAATACCATCCCAACCGTGAAGCACGGAGGTGGCAGCATCATGTTGTGGGGGTGCTTTGCTGCAGGAGGGACTGGTGCACTTCACAAAATATATGGCATAGTGAGGTAGGAAAATTATGTGGATATATTGAAGCAACATCTCAAGACATCAGTCAGGATGTTAGTTTGATCGCAAATGGGTCTTCCAAATGGAGAATAACCCCAAGTATACTTCCAAAGTTGTGGCAAAATGGCTTAAGGACAACAAAGTCAAGGTATTGGAGTGGCCATCACAAAGCCCTGACCTCAATTCTATATAGAATTTGTGGGCAGAACTGAAAAAGCTTGTGCGAGCAAGGAGGCCTACAAACCTGACTCAGTTACACCAGTTCAAGAGGATTGGGCCAAAATTCACCCAACTTATTGTGGGAAGCTTGTGGAAGGCTACCTGAAACGTTTGACCCAAGTTAAACAATTTAAAGGCAATGCTACCAAATACTAATTGAGTGTATGTAAACTACTGACCCACTGAGAATGTGATGAAAAAAATCTAATCTGAAATAAATCATTCTCTCTACTATTATTCTGACATTTCACATTCTTAAAAAAAAAGTGGTGATCCTAACTGACCTAAGACAGGGAATTTTTACTAGGATTAAATGTCAGGAATTGTGAAAAACTGAGTTTAAATGTATTTGGCTAATGTGTATGTAAACTTCTGACTTCAACTGTATATCGACAGATTGTATTCCTTTAATCACATGTGCTGTACACGTTTTGCTCCATTGTCATTCTCCAGGTCACATTATCTTGTCAAGTGCCGGTGGTAATCAAAGTCAGACTTACGGAGTATCAATCAGACGTCAGTGACTGAAGCCTGATAGCATTATTACTGGATCAGCTTTCTGAGAAACTCTTGACCAACCAAAGACAAATTACAATCTAGGCCCAGCATTTATTGAAGGGAATGAATAGATGGAATGGGTGAGAATGGTTCAGTACCAGGCTACCAGGCCAGGCGCCTGAGTACAGAACAACCTGATGTTCAAAGGCTCTGCTAATCCTCACAGCTCTGCCACATTCCACAGCCCTGCCCAGGACAACTCCCTTCCAACCTAGCTACTGCTGGAGCACAGTCTGCTACTGGTGGTGAACTCTCTACAGTACCACTGTTACCCTGGCACACCATCAGAGAGCCCACAGAGATTCTGGCTAGAAGCAGCGGGGGGCACCTACTATACAATGCAATGGATAGGATATTACTGGGTTCTACACCAACTAAACAAACAATACCCATGAAAACATTTATTTGGGATTAATATTTTACCTGACCAGAACTATGTACAAAACAGCAGCTTCGTGTGGGATTCAGGTTGTTTTCATTTCAATTATGTAAGCAGGCTTTTTAAGTAGATACGTTTCAAGTAAAAGTGTGGCCAGTCATGCAAGTTACTTTTTATGAAGGATTAACCTTGGCCAGGAGAGAAAACGGGGCTGTAGGAAGGATCTTACTTAGGACGGGGGAAGGATCTACCTTGCCTGTGTGTCATCTAAAACAATCCAGGATGTGAGAAGGCACAGCATCACAGTGCTAGAGGTGTCACTACAGACTCTGGTTCAATCCCAGGCTTTGTCTTAGCCGACCGCGACCGGGAGACCCAGGCGTCGCACAATTGGCCCAGCGTCGTCCGGGTTTGGGGAGGGTTTGCTCGCTGACTACGGTCGCCAGCTGTACGGTGTTTCCTCCGACACATTGGTGCGGCTGGCTTCCAGGTTAAGCAAGCAGTGCGGCTTGGCCGGGACGTGTTTCGGAGGATGCATGGCTCTCGACCTTTGCCTCCCCCGAGTCCGTACGGGAGTTGCAGCGATCGGACAAGGCTGTAACTACCAATTGAATATCACGAAATTCGGGAGAAAAATAGGGGTAAAAAGTCATTTAAAAAAAAGAGCTGGTCACCACGTGGCAGGGTTCAGCCAGCAATTGCGTGCCAGCGTTGTGGCACACAGAGAAAGGCTAACTCGTGTGGCTAAGCCACTAATGAATCGACCTCCTTGTCCATGGACAAACCCCCACAGATGACCTACGCACATTCATTCAGCTACTTTGCTCCAACTGAACAATCGACTGCTACCACAAAAATGTCCCAGTAGTGAAACACCACAGAGCAATAATATAAATTTAACCAAGGACGGTACATGGCAAACAGAAAGCACAGACAAAATGTACATCACTCGTAGCGGGAGAGAACATTCTTAAGAGCCTTTCTCATTCCTTCTCTAAGTGAGTGACAATGACTTCTAGATCTGATGAATGCTTTGTACCTGCAGAAAGGACACTGGGTGACAGATCTGATCTTTTCATGGAAACGCCATGAGAAGAGACAGTGCTGTTCCCCAGGCTCAGAGACAAATTAACACAGATGTGTTTGACAGTCATATTGTCTTTGTCTAATGCACCATGGATACAGTGAGGGAAAAAAGTACTTGATCCCCTGCTGATTTTGTACATTTGCCCACTGACAAAGAAATGATCAGTCTATAATTTTAATGGTAGGTTTATTTGAACAGTGAGAGACAGAATAACAACAAAAAAATCCAGAAAAACACATGTCAAAAATGTTATAAATTGATTTTCATTTTAATGAGGGAAATAAGTATTTGACCCCCTCTCAATCAGAAAGATTTCTGGCTCCCAGGTGTCTTTTATATAGGTAACGAGCTGAGATTAGGAGCACACTCTTAAAGGGAGTGCTCCTAATCTCAGCTTGTTACCTGTATAAAAGACACCTGTCCACAGAAGCAATCAATCAATCAATCAATAAATCAGATTCCAAACTCTCCACCATGGCCAAGACCAAAGAGCTCTCCAAGGATGTCAGGGACAAGACTGTAGACCTACACAAGGCTGGAATGGGCTACAAGACCATCGCCAAGCAGCTTGGTGAGAAGGTGACAACAGTTGGTGCGATTATTCGCAAATGGAAGAAACACAAAATAACTGTCAATCTCCCTCGGCCTGGGGCTCCATGCAAGATCTCACCTCGTGGAGTTGCAATGATCATGAGAACGGTGAGGAATCAGCCCAGAACTACACGGGAGGATCTTGTCAATGATCTCAAGGCAGCTGGGACCATAGTCACCAAGAAAACAATTGGTAACACACTACGCCGTGAAGAACTGAAATCATGCAGCGCCCGCAAGGTCCCCCTGCTCAAGAAAGTACATATACATGCCAGTCTGAAGTTTGTCAATGAACATCTGAATGATTCAGAGGACAACTGGGTGAAAGTGTTGTGGTCAGATGAGACCAAAATGGAGCTCTTTGGCATCAACTCAACTCGCCGTGTTTGGAGGAGGAGGAATGCTGCCTATGACCCCAGGAGGAATGCTGCCTATGACCTGCCTAACACCATCCCCACCGTCAAACATGGAGGTGGAAACATTATGCTTTGGGGGTGTTTTTCTGCTAAGGGGACAGGACAACTTCACCGCAATAAAGGGACGATGGACGGGTCCATGTACCGTCAAATCTTGGGTGAGAACCTCCTTCCCTCAGCCAGCGCATTGAAAATGGATCGTGGTGTTGTATTCCAGCATGACAATGACCCAAAACAAACGGCCAAGGCAACAAAGGAGTGGCTCAAGAAGAAGCACATTAAGGTCCTGGAGTGGCCTAGCCAGTCTCCAGACCTTAATCCCATAGAAAAGGAGGGAGCTGAAGGTTCGAGTTGCCAAACGTCTGCCTCGAAACCTTAATGACTTGGAGAAGATCTGCAAAGAGGAGTGGGACAAAATCCCTTCTGAGATGTGTGCAAACCTGGTGGCCAACTACAAGAAATGTCTGACCTCTGTGATTGCCAACAAGGGTTTTGCCACCAAGTACTAAGTCATGTTTTGCAGAGGGGTCAAATACTTATTTCCCTCATTAAAATGCAAATCATTTTATAACATTTTTGACATGCGTTTTTCTGGATTTCTTTGTTGTTATTCTGTCTCTCACTGTTCAAATAAACCTACCATTAAAATTATAGACTGATCATTTCTTTGTCAGTGGACAAACGTACAAAATCAGCAGGGGATCAAATACTTTTTTCCCTCACTGTAGATCCGTAGGCTACCTTGCGTACCTCTTACAAAGGCTGATGCAAATCATTTCATCCATACAATATTTCTATCAAGTGTGCTGATATTTTATTAAATCTTCAGGTATACTGGATGTGCATCCAGTCAGTGTAAATATCAATACAAAAATACAGTATGTGAACTATAATAATTGAAAGTTAATTTTCTGTCTTACCTGTATATCAAGCACTGAATCAACTGTAGCCCACCCCTTTTACAGAGCTTCCTGTACTGAAGGCCCTGGTTTATGACTTGTCCTCCTCTGTCCTCATTCGGGCGGGCTGTGGCACAGTTTCTGTTCTTGCCCTGCTCCTGGACAAATCTAATAAGACCAACTACAAGCCACAGGCAACCAAGGCTCTCCAACTCTCTTATGCCATTGATGCCTAGCGAGCTCATAACCGTAAAGCAAGAGAGCACACTTTCTATTCAAACAGGCACAAAACATTCTCCCAAATCCATTTTGTACTATTATCTACTCCTCTATTTCCTTTCATCAGGAAAATAGAAATTTGACATACAGTATGAGTCTATCTGATCATAATGATTATTACTGCCAGATACACATTTCAGAATCTACTAAAAGAGCCATAAGATGATGCTTTTCCTTACTACAAGAGATCCTACTCTCTGTGAACAATTTGAACTGCATTGAATGAATTCAAAATTATTAACAAAAATTCTGTCGATGACCCTCGGATTTTTTGGGACACCATGAATAAAATCACAATTAAAGAAGATATCAGAATTGGAAAAGATTTTAACGATGTTAGAGTGTTCTCAAAAAACACTTTTTTCAAACCAGGTAGCAACTACTCTTTTCAAAGTCACGAGATAACTAAATCTATTGATAATACAGAGAGCAGAATGTGCCATCCATCGAGTTAGACTCAACCTTTACTTCCATGGTAACCGGCCCAGTCGTTTACTGGCCAACAAGCTACGCAGTAATAATCAATTAGCTGATATAGCAACTATTGAATTTGAATCAGGTGAATTACTATCAGAACCAAAATGTATTAACCAAAGATTCTCCCCATTTTAATAAAGAATTGTACACCTCTGATTGTAAATCCACACCAAGCCCAATCAAATCAAATCAAATTTTATTGGTCACATATACATGGTTAGTAGATGTTAATGCGAGTGTTGCGAAATGTTTGTGCTTCTAGTTCCGACCATGCAGTAATATCTAAAAAGTAATCTAACAAAGATTGAGTCGTCTTTTTTAAAAGATATATGAACTCCTCTTCTCTCAACTGAGGAAGCCGGCTTGCTGGAAGCCCACGTCTCTCTCCATGAAATCAAAAGGGCATTGGATAGCATGAATAAAGGCAAATTACCTGGTTGTGATGGTATTCCTCCTGAGGTCTATTTAACATTTTGGAACCAATTAGGTCCACCGTTACTTGAAATCATAAACACAGCTGTTCACAAAGGTTCAATTGGAAGGGATGTAAATAGAGCACTAATTTTGCTATTATAAAAAATAAAAGGAAAGGATGTCCCCTATCTTTGATAAACACAGATTGGTACATCTGGAGTAAAGAGGGTTTGTTAAAAAACGATTATCCTCAGATAACCTCCGTCATCTATTACATAACTTACATGCTTCATCAGAAACCAAAGCTCCTTGGGCAGTTCTCTCTCTCGACGCAGAAAAAGCTTTTCATTGACTAGAATGGTCATATCTTTGGTCGGTTTTGGAACATATGGGACTTGGCTCCAATTTTATTAATATGATTAAAATACTATATGCCAATCCCTCAGCCATAGCAATAAAAAGGCAATACATGCTTTGTTCCGTTCAGAATAACTAGAAGTATCAAGCAAGGTGATCCCATCCTACTTTTGCTCAAGTTATAAAATAAATCTAACCAAATCTGCCCTATGGCATCTCTACTTATGGAATCCCAATAGTTGCCCATTTTAAATATTAGGGAATAGACATTTCCTTCCTTAGATAAAACCATTGCCAGAAACGTAACAGAACACTCAATTCAATTCGACCTCATTTGATGGACTAATATCTCAGTTGCTTTAACCAGACAAATATCTTTTGTCAAAATGAATATATTGCTACGGCTGAATATCTGTACTTCAATGCTTCCCATATCTCCCCATTCTGGCTTTTGGGATAAAATCCATAGCGCGGTTTAAACACTACCCACAAAACACCAGTCTCAATGTCAACAGTGGAGAGGTGACTCTAGGTAGAGCTTCAGACTGGCCTTCTAGGTAGAGCTTCTCTTTCCAGTGTCTGTGTTCTTTTTCCCATCTTAATCTTTTCTTTTTATTGGCCAGTCTGAGATATGGATTTTTCATTGCAACTCTGCCTAGAAGGTGTAATGTCCTTTCAGTGCCATGATGTCCTTGAGGAGCAGATTCAATGCATTAACTGCACAACCAATGGGTGTGATGTGAGGGCAGGACTCTTCCACTTTAGACCAAGCAGCCTTCATGTTCGCAGCATTGTCTGTCACCAGTGCAAATGCCTTCTGTGGTCCAAGGTCATTGATGACTGCCTTCAGCTCATCTGCAATGTAGAGACCGGTGGGTCTGTTGGCCCTTGTGTCTGTGCTCTTGTAGAATACTGGTTGAGGGGTGGAGATGATGTAGTGAATTATTCCTGGCCCACGAACATTCGGCCACCTGTCAGAGATGATTACAATACAGTCTGCTTTCTCTATGATTTGCTTGACCTTCACTTGAACTCTGCATTCAGCGAATTAGTAGATAAAGCATGTCTGGTTGGAGGGGTGTATGCTGGGTGAAGAACATTCAGAAATGTCTCCCAATACACATTACCTGTGAGCATCACAGGTGAACCAGTTGCATACACAGCTCGAGCAAGACATTCATAAGCATTTCTCTGACTACGTTCCTCCAATGAGTCAAAAAAACTTCTGATTCCAGGAGGACCATGAGCTGTTGCTATCAATAAGGTGTCTGATTCAACATTTTCACCTCGAATAGAAGTAGAGGGACTTTTGTCAGAGGTTGCTTGTTGTGAGCACTGAGGGAACTTTATGCACTTGGCCAGATGATTCTGCATCCTTGTTGCATTCTTCACATATGATTTGGCACAGTTTTTGCAAATGTACACTGTGTTTCCTTCTACATTAGCTGCAGTGAAATGTCTCCACACATCAGATAGTGCCCGTGGCATTTTTCTGTAAAAATAAGGGGGAAAAGGAGTAAACAAAATAATAATACAATTCCATGTACAGATAAATAGTTAAGCAGTTAGATTAAACAACTCCTTGAGTTTGAGTTTATTTTATTTTTACAGGGACAGTGCACATTAATCAACGTTTCAGTAAAAGTGCCGGTTTTAGCCAGCCGGCTAATTTTCAACCGCAGTCCCTTTGTAAGATAAATGTTTTAAAATGAAACATGTATGGAAACAGGTGAATTAACACTCCTCAGTTAGCAGGCTCAAGCAAACTAAAAACCCACATGGTAGCAAAAACTAACTCGCAGAAATTATTAACAAGTTAGAAATGATTTAAACACACTTTGCTGTAGGCTACTATTTACTCGTTAACAAAAATCATGTATGTCATATAAAATATATTCATCCCACCCAGTATTATAATCAAAACTTACCAGAAAGCATGTTGTCCTTGGCTCAGACAGTGTAGAAGTGTGGGCTCAATATCATCCCATTAGTGTGCGAGATCTTGAGAATCAGCTGAACATGTGATAGAAGAATGCACTGTGCATGCAGAGGGTTGCAATTCCATTGAATTGGGGACAGCAACCCTAATCTACACACAATACCTCATAATGACAAAGTGAAAACAGGATTTTTGAAATGTTTGCAAATGTATTAAAAACCTGAAATACCTTATTTACATAAGTATTCAGACCCTTTGCTATGAGACTCGAAATTGAGCTCAGGTGCATCCTGTTTCCATTGAGATGTTTCTACAACTTCATTGGAGTCCACCTATGTTAAATTCAATTGATGGGACATGATTTGGAAAGGCACACAGCTGTCTATATTATGTCCGACAGTTGACAGTGCATGTCAGAGTAAAAACCAAGCTATGAGGACGAAGGAATTATCTGTAGAGCGCCGGGACAGGAATGTGTCGAGGCACAGATCTGCGGAAGGGTTCGAAAAACATTCTGCAGCATTGAAGGTCCCCAAGAACACAGTGGCCTCAATCATTCTTAAATGGAAGAAGTTTGGAATCACTAAAACTCTTCCTAGAGCTGGCCACCCGGCCAAACTGAGCAATCGGGGGAGAAGGTTCTTGGTCAGGGAGGTGACCAAGAACCTGACAATCACTTTGACAGAGCTCTAGAGTTCTTCTGTGGAGATGGGACAACCATCCAGAAGAACAACCATCTCTGCAGCACTTCACCAATCAGGCCTTTAAGGTAAAGTGACCAGACGGAAACCACTCCTCAGTAAAACGCACATGACAGCCTGCTTGGAGATTGCCAAAAGGCACCTAAAGATTCTCAGACCATGAGAAACAAGATTTTCTGGTCTGATGAAACTCTTTGGCCTGAATGCCAAGCGTCACATCTGGAGGAAACCTGGCACCATTTCTATGGTGAAGCATGGTGGTGACAGCATCATGCTGTGGGGATGTTTTTCAGCGGCAGGGACTGAGAGACTAGTCAGGATTGAGGCAAAGATGAACGGAGCAAATTATAGCGAGATCCTTGATGAAAACCTGCTCCAGAGCGCTCAGGACCTCAGACTGGGGCGAAGGTTCATCTTCCAACAGGACCACGACCCTAAGCACACAGCCAAGACAACGCAGGAAAGGCTTCGGGACAAGTCTCTGAATGTCCTTGAGTGGCCCAGCCAGAGCTTGGACTTGAACCCAATCGAACATCTCTGGAGAGACCTGAAAATAGCTGTGCAGCAACGCTTCCCAACCAACCTGATAGAGCTTGAGAGGATCTGCAGAGAAGAATGGGAGAAACTCCCCAAATACAGGTGTGCCAAGCTTGTAGCGTCATACCCAGGAAGACTCGAGGTTGTAATCGCTGCCTAAGGTGCTTCAACAAAGTACTGAGTAAAGGATCTGAATACTTCCCGAAGGCACTGTATGACTATAATATATGAACAACTTTTGGAAAGCTCTTATTCTGACCTAGCCATTACAAAAGTATGGTCCACAGATGTAACAGAATCCGAACAACCCTGTTAACGGGAACAGAATATGGAAATATATGACCTTGGCATCCCGTAATCCGAAATATTGACTTAAGTTTGTTCAGACTGTATTTAACACCAAGGAAACTTTTTATGATGAGATTGGCCCCAACTCCCAGTTTACTGTGTCCCCTAAAGCAGGGAAGCACATTCCTCCATATGATGTGGGAGTGAGTGCCTACAGTTAAATGCTTCTGGGGCAAAGTTATACAATTCATTCACAGTATGTTACTTACTGAGTATAGCTTATTGAATCTCTCAATCAATTAGAGATGATTACTGCTGGCAGGCAGCACTGCCGCAAAATAAGTCTTTGATGTTATTTTTTCGTTTTTTGAGGGGAAGCCTACAGGTTTTATAAACATATAATTTGAAACGGATAGTGTACCTGTATCTCGCCCAACAATAAATAACAAAACAAAGAAAAATATTGAGGGAGATTACCGCACTGTTCACCTGACACTCAGAACTCCAACAATAAATAACAAAACAAAGAAAAATATTGAGGGAGATTACCGCACTGCTCACCTGACACTCAGAACTCCAAGGTGATGCAAATTGGTATTGCAAAATCAGCAGTCAGTCAAGGTGAAATAATTGACCAATCATGTTATTATCCGGTATTACCGTAATTACATTATATTTATTACTGTACAACCTTTTTCTTTCAGCTCAAGAAAATGAACTGATTTCAACACAAGTTTAGATCTACTTTATCACTGTGACTGGCTTTGCACAATCTAAGTTTAGTTTACATCATTAGGCCATATTTCAGTAGTCTAAGCCCTTGAAAAATGGGAAGCCCCTGCATTGCTGATGGATAATATAACATTGTTAAACTCTGGGGTGCACAGATACAGGATTTAAGCAACGCAATCACTTTCAACAAGAGCTTTTCTCCAATTATTTTCTTTCAAGGGCAGGAATCTGGAGGAATTGAGGGCAAAGGAAGAAAAGAAAGTAAGTCAGTAGTAAGTAAGCTGTTGCAAGCATATGGATGGACTAAAAGAGTGTACTACTTACTCCATCGGTTCACTAAGCTATTCATATGCATCTTGTGAGGGGTGGACAGGAGGGGTGCACAGTCAGGCCCACAGTGTGTGTAAACACAAGCAAGAGCAGCAGAAGTGAGTGCCTTTGTCCAGCAGCTGAGAGAGACCAGACCACATACATTATGAACACAAAGCGCACAGACAGGGACAACGCAACTAAAGGTGATTAAACATGCAAACAAGTGTCACTGTCATACCACAAGATACACATGAAACATTCCACTATTGGTGATAAAACTATTATTTCACTTTCAGTGGGCTACTTGTGTAATCTGGATGACATAGGGACCTATAAGAGAGCACCTGTTGCATGTTTCAGCGCTTATTCGTGCATGATCACGTTACGGGTATCTTTATGTTACAAACTACGCATTACTTGCCATAAAAATGTATTCTATTTTAGGATGGTAGGCTTAATAAATGTGTCAATAATGCAATAAACAGCTGACTTATATTACGTAACATTTATAATTTTATTGAGATATATCATTCTAAACCTCACCTATCATTCGAAGGTGTAGACACCTTCCTACTTACTGCGGCAAACTGTTGTATAGTTGCGCGTTTTCTTCAATGAATTTCCCTGGCTGCGTCGTAGATGAAAATTGATATTTCCCATAGAGGTTGCGCCAGTTCTGCAACACTTTTAGCGCGTTCATGCGAGTGTCTCACAAACAGAGTAAACAATGCCTCAATCCCAATCCGTCACCGTCGGTTTCAGTTGTTGTGCAGAAACAAAACCCAAGCAGGTTGATGAAATCAGATTAAATGCATGCCTTATCTGTTGCCTCCCTGCAATTACATGACACACTGCCCTTCAACCGGTCACTCGTTAAAAAGGGAGACCAATGACAGCGTTGCCCAGTAGTGGCTCTCCCTCCCACACCACAGACAGCTGCCACTGCTGCCGCAACGGGAAACTTTCGTATTCTAAAGAACCGCTTGTTCTCATAACCTTTTCACTTCTGTGTTCTGTAAAGTCTAGATGACCTCCCAAAATGTTAACCCGGAATAACTGAACCATTCCTTATTTATGAAATAACATCCCTATTCCACATATTCAACTAATTCACCATAGACATAAACCAGCTGCAAGCAAACTTGTTTAATACAACTCTTATAATACCTTCACCTATTAGGCCTATAAGTATTATTTCAGCTATAGGCATGTATTTTTGACCGAGGCAGTGAATATGCTGAGTCCATATTGTATCATGAAATGGCACAGGATGCACTCTGGTGGTCATTTTGAGTAACATAAATTGATGTTCATACAGTATGGCCATTACCTATGATGGCCTGAAAACGTGTGAACCAACTGCTTCAACAATACCCTACAGCAAAATACCCAAGAATAAATGTGACAGAGACAGGACACATTGCAGAAAGTTATTTACTCAAATAATGAACTGGATACTATAGATTCAATCATTATGAGCTCTTGTTTTGTGAGAAGCTCTGTTATGCTATGACAATTCAATGGTATTTTTAATAGTATGTTGGCATGCATTTGGGTAGAGGCACCAAAGCTCTCACTACAATGGATGGCATTATTCTACAGTACATTGTGTGATATGGACAGTAAAGGTAATCCTAGCCCTTTCAATAATATTGGGCAAAGACTGAAACAAAAAGCGAAGATTAAATATATGTATAAATACAAATACAGAATTCTGTGGGTTGCATTTAATTCAGCCCTGTAGTCCAACCCAACCTCTTCTTTGATATAATGAAGGGGAGGGGAGCACTTTGATGTGGAGTGATAAAATAAGTTGTAATTTAAATGTTTTTCCCTCGTCGGCTCAGGGATTCAAACTAGCAACCTTTCGGTTACAGGCCCAGCGCTCGAACCGCCGCTTCTGATCTGGACTGAGGTCATAGTCAGTATCTTCTCCTTCATTTTAATATTCCGTAATATTATTCCTGAACATTTTACACAAGATGGTGAGATCTCCAAACAGGTACTGCCATACTAAGCGGTCAGCTACTGTATACAGTGATCTCAATTAGATACTGTACCATCTAACAACACAGTATAAATGACAGACCAATGACAGGGTCGAGCGTTGCACCACAGAGTGACATTTCGTATGCATAGTAAGTAATACGTCTTAAAAAACACACAACATACAATTCAGATTGTTTTTAACATACAGCAATGACATGCAAGAAATGTTCACCCCCCCCCCAAAAAAAAAAAAGTGTACCTTTGTCATATATTCAACACGTTGGTGCTGAAAAAAATCTGTATGTTGGAAGCATTAATTGTTGAATTAATGTCGTTTCAATGATATACTATGGAACCCCAAACATGTCCAGTGACTGTAGCTATCCATACACAAACACTGTCTAACTACGTGCAAAAAAAGGCAAGAGGTAAAAAAATAAACAACATGCCACAAGACAACTAGGGAGATCATTCGACCGCTTAGACATGGAAAGAGTTGCAACCCAGTGGCAATGTCTGATTTCTACTAGCACGTTTGTATCTTACCATATCTGATGACAACTTTATCTATGTCAAATGAATTCCAACATTTCCATAACAGATATGCCATGCATAGATTTGTACAAGAGGTCTGCAGCCACACTATATGCCTGGGAGTGAAATGAATTTGTAAGAGACAATAATTCATATAATTTCACAATGACATTGCAATAGAAATAATCACTTGTTTTAAAGGTGTTTGCTATTCGTTTACAAAATACACGATTTTCTTTTTGGTGTCCTGAAAATGAGATGTTTAAAAACCACACTCGTCAATCTATTACCATATAAAAAGCTTAAAGAAACAAACATGCCACAAACACATTATTTTGACTTGAGCTTCAACATTGTATCATCCTCTTGACCCGCTGCACGTTTGAGAAGTAAACACATTAGAAAACACGTCGTTTTTAAAAAGCTCTTTACCAGTTGTAGTAACTGAGAGACATTGTACAACAAACCATTAGTGAGGACTGAATGAATCAAAGAAATAGATTATGCATCAATAACTAATTCTATGAACGTGCAACTTATGTAGCGTATACAATGGGTGTATTGGGAAGGAAACAAACTCACATGCATACTATGAACGTAGCAAAGCTTCTTTTTCTCTATCTTTCGTTTCAATAAACCTCTCCTGTTTATCGTTACAAAACTGTCCACATTAATGATGAGTGGTCCAGACAATCATAGTCAAGTAACTTGCTCTACTAATATGTGTCCCCAAACACACTCTCCCGTCCCCCATACCCCTGCAGTAAACGTCAGAGCCTTTTCAAACGGAGGAGAGGCTGGAGAAACACATGTACCTAGGCTAATACAGACCTTTATATCAGAAGCCTGAGACAGAGCATGCTATGACTAGAAACATGAGCATGCATTACAGATGGGTGTTAGTGAGTGACAGTCAGGAGGGAGCTTTCACCAAAAGGGTGTTCAGGCTCCCGTCACATCCCTAAAACAGTCCTGTCCACCTCCGCAAAAGACATTAGTGGCTTCAACCAACATAATTCGCTAGCATGCCTCCACCCTCGCGCTGAGAAACCACACCGCATCAGGAAAGAGCCTCATCTTCGCCCACCAAGGGCAGGTCCATACTTCTCATGCCCTCCCCGCTCTCTTGTTTCCTAGGAAACAAACCGGAGGAGCAGAATTCAATACAGCCATCAGTGCTAAGTAGCTGTGTCAATCCTATCACTGTAGAGATACAGCTAGTTAACCTCAGTTTAGCTGGGAAACTCAGAGGAACCATTCGCTTGTTAGCTACATAACTGGAGAGAGCAAGCAGAGGGAACTCAGCAAGCTGTTAGTTGAACATTCAGGTCAGAGATAAAAAAAACAAAAAAACATCAAAGTAGTTCACTGGTATGTCCTTGGGAGGGAGGAGGGTATTGTGATGCTGCATGCGGAGGAATAAGTGACCCATTTTTTAAATACAGATATTCGGCCAAATTTAAAATCAGGGTTTTCACAGGAAAAGTGTTTAGGCTGCAGTTCTATAAGTGCTTGGCCAAGGATGAGATTGATTCATTCTAATTTGCTGACTTGCCGGTTTCTGCTCTGCTCATTGCTGTACAGTTCACACTTGGCCAGAAACACCTTAGATTGCACTTGGTCGTAAGGGAACACCATGTCACCCCAGTTGGGGATCAGCAAGAGGTTCCCAGACATGGTTTCAAGTAGAGGTCGACTGATTAATCGGAATGGCTGATTAATTAGGGCCGATTTCAAGTTTTCATAACAATCGGTAATCGGCATTTTTGGACACTGATCATGGCCGATTACATTGCACTCCACGAGGATGCTGCGTGGCAGGCTGACTACCTGTTATGCGAGTGCAGCAAGGAGCCAAGGTAAGCTGCTAGCTAGCATTAAACGTATCTTATAAAAAAAATCTATCTTAACATAATCACTAGTTAACTACACATGGTTGATGATATTACTAGTTTATCTAGCTTGTCCTGCGTTGCATATAATCGATGCGGTGCTTGTTAACCTCTTATGGCTAGGGGGCAGTATTTTCACGGCTGGATAAAAAACGTACCCGATTTAATCTGATTATTAGTCCTGGCCAGAAACTAGAATATGCATATAATTATTAGCTTTGGATAGAAAACACTCCAAAGTTTCTAAAACTGTTTGAATGGTGTCTGTGAGTATAACAGAACTCATTTGGCAGGCCAAAACGTGAGAAGATTCTGTACAGGAAGTGCCCTGTCTGACAATTTGTTATCCTTCTGTTGCATCTCGATCGAAAATACAGCATCTCTGCTGTAACATGACATTTTCTAAGGCTTCCATTGGCTCTCAGAAGGCGCCAGAAAGTGGAATGAGATGTCTGCAGTCTCTGGTCGAAGTACAGCAGCTCTGTTTGTTACTGGTCAGGCTGGGGACAGTGACACTGGAGATGCGCGTTCATGAGAATTCTACATTTTGTTCTTTCAGCCTTTGAATGAATACAACGTCGCCTGGTTGGAATATTATCGCTATTTTACGAGAAAAATCGCATACAAATTTATTTTAAACAGCGTTTGACATGCTTCGAAGTACGGTAATGGAATATTTTGAATATTTTTGTCACGAAATGCGCTCGCGCGTCACCCTTCGGATAGTTACCTGAACGCATGAACAAAATGGCGGTATTTGGATATAACTATGGATTATTTGGAACCAAAACAACATTTGTTGTTGAAGTAGAAGTCCTGGGAGTGCATTCTGACGAAGAACAGCAAAGGTAATCCAATTTGTCTTATAGTAAATCTGAGTTTGGTGAGGGCCAAACTTGGTGGGTGTCAAATTAGCTAGCCGTGATGGCCGGGCTATGTACTCAGAATATTGCGAAATGTGCTTTCGCCAAAAAGCTATTTTAAAATCTGACACCGCGATTGCATAAAGGAGTTCTGTATCTATAATTCTTAAAATAATTGTTATGTATTTTGTGAACGTTAATCGTGAGTAATTTAGTAAATTCACCGGAAGTTTGCGGTGGGTATGCTAGTTCTGAACATCACATGCTAATGTAAAAAGCTGGTTTTTTATATAAATATGAACTTGATTGAACAAAACATGCATGTATTGTATAACATAATGTCCTAGGAGTGTCATCTGATGAAGATCATCAAAGGTTAGGGCTGCATTTAGCTGTGGTTTTGGTTTTTGTGACATATATGCTTGCTTTGAAAATGAAATGGCTGTGTGATTATTTTTGGCTGGGTACTCTCCTGACATAATCTAATGTTTTGCTTTCGCTGTAAAGCCTTTTTGAAATCGGACAATGTGATTAGATTAACGATAGTCTTGTCTTTAAAATGGTGTAAAATAGTCATATGTTTGAGAAATTGAAGTTATAGCATTTATGAGGTATTTGTATTTCGCGCCACGCAATTCCACTGGCTGTTGACTAGGTGGGACGTTGCCCAGGGAGGTTAAGAAGCGCATTCGCGAAAAAAGCACTGTTGTTGCACCAATGTGTACCTAACCATAAACATCAACACCTTTCTTAAAATCAATACACAAGTATATATTTTTAAGCCTGCATATTTAGTTAATATTGCCTGCTAACATGAATTTCTTTTAACTAGGGAAATTGTGTCACTTCTCTTGCGTTCTGCGCAACAGAGTCAGGGTATATGCAGCAGTTTGGGCCACCTGGCTCGTTGCGAACTGTGTGAATACTATTTCTTCCTAACAAAGACAGCCAACTTCGCCAAACGGGGGATGATTTAACAAAAGCACATTTGCGAAAAAAGCACAAACGTAGCACGAATGTACCTAACCATAAACATCAATGCCTTTCTTAAAATCAATACACAGAAGTATATATTTTTAAAACTGCATATTTAGTTAAAAGAAATTCATGTTAGCAGGCAATATTAAACTAGGGAAATTGTGTCACTTCTCTTGCGTTCATTGCACGCAGAGTCGGGTATATGCAACAGTTTGGGCCGCCTGGCTCATTGCGAACTAATTTGCCAGAATTTTACGTAATTATGACATAAGGTTGTGCAATGTAACAGGAATATTTAGACTTATGGATGCCACCCGTTAGATAAAATACGGAACGGTTCCGTATTTCACTGAAAGAATAAATGTTCTATTTTCGAAATGATAGTTTCCGGATTTGACCATATTAATGATCTAAGGCTCGTATTTCTGTATGTTATTATGTTATAATTAAGTCTATGATTTGATATTTGATAGAGCAGTCTGACTGAGCGGTGGTAGGCAGCAGCAGGCTCGTAAGCACTCATTCAAACAGCACTTTCGTGCGTTTGCCAGCAGCTCTTCGCAATGCTTCAAGCATTGTGCTGTTTATGACTTCAAGCCTATCAACTCCCAAGATTAGGCTGGTGTAACCGATGTGAAATGGCTAGCTAGTTAGCGGGGTGCGCGCTAATAGCGTTTCAAACGTCACTCGCTCTGAGACTTGGAGTAGTTGTTCCCCTTGCTCTGCAAGGGCCGCGGCTTTTGTGGAGCGATGGGTAATGATGCTTCGAGGGTGGCTGTTGTCGATGTGTTCCTGGTTCGAGCCCAGGTAGGGGCGAGGAGAGGGATGGAAGCTATACTGTTACACTGGCAAGAACATCCAATAGTCAAAGGTATGTAAAATACAAATGGTATAGAGAGAAATAGTCCTATAATTCCTACAATAACCTCAACCTAAAACTTCTTACCTGGGAATATTGAAGACTCATGTTAAAAGGAACCATCAGCTTTCATATGTTCTCATGTTCTGAGCAAGGCACTTAAACGTTAGCTTTTTTACATGGCACATATTGCACTTTTACTTTCTTCTCCAAAACTTTGTTTTTGCATTATTTAAACCAAATGGAACATGTTTCATTATTTATTTGAGGCTAAATTGATTTGATTGATATATTAAGTAAAAAAAAAAGGGTTCATTCAGTATTGTTGTAATTGTCATTATTACAAATACAACATTTTTGTATTTTATAAATCGGCCGATTAATCAGTATCGGCTTTTTTTGGTCCTCCAATAATCGGTATCGGCGTTGAAAAATCAGAATCAGTCGACCTCTAGTTTCAAGTACCCCTGTGTATTGGCTATAATTATTCCCTTAACTGCATGTTGATCTGCTACACAGGAGAACTTGATGACGAACACCACTCATGCCTATGGACTTAAGTGAGTTTCATACCACTTGAATAGTACTGAGATAGATAGGCAGGCAAGGCAGTGGCAGGCCCTTAGTCCTTTACCTTCTTTGGTTACTATGAATGTAGCAGTATCTCACATTGCCTGCTCTCCCTTTGCTGGCGGGCAGGAGGGAGGGAGGGGGCAGATTAAGAGGTTGCTACAGCAAGCACAGACAAGTATATCACAAGTAAATCTTATCACCACCTACGTGACATCCTACTATCATTTAATGACAATTAAGAATCAATTTTGCAAGATAAGAATAGTTAGCCATGTACAAAAGAACCCCCAACACTGAGCTTTTCTATTGCAATATGAAGCTACATTACATTATTAAGTGATTTTAGGGATGCACATTTCTGGAAACTTTCTTAAAATTGCCAGGTTTTCTAGAAATGTTCCAGAAATAAGTAGAAAATCCAGAATCCTACGTCCAGGATTTTGGGAAAACCTGAGAAAAATACAGATATTTTGCAACCCTCGCTGCTTAGAAAAGATGTTTCATCCACTGACTAGAGAGCAGTGTACAAGGCCTAAGCGAGGGGGACTTACGTGAGCATGTGTCCTGGTGCAGACAGACCGGTGCCTCGGTCTTCGGTTCTCTGACGGCCCCAGTCAAAGGGGTTCCCAAAGGAGCGCTTCCTCAGCATGGTCCTCACCAGGATCTACAGAGACAGAGACATTTGAATGGGCTGGAATGACACCAGTCACAGAGCAGCGTGGCTATGAGCAGATTCATTCATTCACTTTTTCTGGTGAGTCTTTTATTAGATACAACACTTCATATCAAGATGCCCTTGTGGTGTAATTACTTTATAACTTCTTTGTAACCAGTGTAACTACCCCGCTGTACAACAGTAATTGTAGATGAAACAATCAAAGCCCCTGTTTTGGTAAAAAGCTGAGGGACAGGCCTGGAGAAATATAACCCCTCTTTAATTCATAAACAGAGGTATGGATATCAAAATGATAGTTTTAACCATGTTTTGAGGCTGTGCAGTGTTCGTTTACATTTACGATGCTTACAAACATTGGAGCAAAACAAGTTTATATGTCGGGTTCTGATGGGGTACGACAGTTGAACTAAGCTCACGAGGCATTTCTAAGTTACATTCTTCAAGAATCAAATGGGCATATATCATTCATTTAGAAGTCCAAAAAAAACGGAAGTATCAACTACAGATTCTAGCTATGAAGGCAGTGCAGCGTGGCCTGTGTGTGTCCTCCTCCCACCACTCACCACAGTGGCCAGGCTGGGGATGTGTTTGACAGAGTTCTCCACCTCCTCCTCGGTCACCTCGATCAGCATGCAGCAGTTATCATCCTCCAGAGGGAGGGGCTCTGCTCCTTGCCGCGTCACCCACGGGTGCACCTGGAGGGAGCAGAGAGGCCCAACGTGATGCAGCCACACACACTAAGTGCATTACAAACACACACACACACACACACAAATCACTAAGAAGCCCGACCTTAATCTGCGCTACTGATATCCTGGTCTCTGGATTCTTGTCAAGCATCTTCAGTAGCAGATCTTTCAGATCGTCAGATAAGTCTGAACTGTAGGGGTCACAACAAGCGTTAGGGGCCTTCATTAATCATGGATCGATTCCCTCCCAATAGAGTTGAATGGAGAACTCACTGCTCTGGCACCTCCACTGGCTGAGTCTTGATCTTCTGATGAAGACTGATGATGCGTTCATCCATAAAGGGACACTGTCGACAGGAGTCACATTCAAATGAGAAACGCGTCAGGTGAAACATGTTCCGTATCGGCCATAAGGCTGAACTATTGCATTATGCAGCTGTGGATTGTAATAACATATAGAGCACGGTAGGAGGAGAGGTTTACCACTCCGAACACGAAACAGTACAGCGTCACTCCCATGGCCCAAACATCCAATGCCTAGAAGAAGAAACAGAATTCACTTAAAAACCCACATCATTTCCTCATAACAGCTGCCCATAAGGAATTTCAGAGAGGAAATAGATCATGTTTCATTCCCAAAGAGCCTTCCAGGGGGTAAGAGAAGCTCATTCACCTTGCCGGAGAAGTTCTTCCTGGTCTCGGAGAGGGTCTCGGGGGCGAGAAAGGCGGGCGTGCCTACCGTGCTGGTCAGGAGGGCATCGGCCCCCTCGAACTGGTTACTGACCCCGAAGTCAGCGATCTTAATGTGACCGTCCTCCCCGACCAGGAGGTTAGAGGGCTTGATGTCCCGGTGGATGATCCTCTGGTAATGCACTGGACAACAACAGCACAGTGTTATTAGTCATTTAGCAGACGTTCTCACGGTAACGAGGCATACATTTGACTACTTTTCATTTCTCCTTCTGTAACCAGCGCCACTGTGCTGCTAAACGGTATGGCTTCCTTCACAGTCCCTGTCCATAGCACGGCTCCAACTAGTGACCCTCTGCCCGCAAACACATGACCGCCTGCTTGTTATTCTTACTGTGCTACTTTTGATTATGACTTTTTATTTTAGCCTACCTGGTAAATATTTTCTTCTTCCTGAACTGCACTGTTGGTTAAGGGCATGTAAGTAAGCATTTCACGGTAAAGTCTACACTTGTTGTATTCGGCGCATGTGGCAAATAAAGTTTGATTTGACAACCTACTAAGCATTTGCGCCACTGAAATTGATCTGATTCAGTGGCACCATTTTAAGCTGTGGGTGAGTTGTTCCGGTGCGATCTCAATCTGCTACAAACACACCTCTGTATAACACCTCCTGAAGATACAGGGAAATGAGGATTCTTTGTGTTAAAGTGAAGGGGGGGGTGTCTGAGTAGTTGTATGTGGGAGAGGAAGAGAGGTTTGAGTGCTGCTTGTAGTATCCTTACAGTGCATCTCTCTCCGTCCATCTCTCCGTTTGTACTGCTCCGGTAGAAGACAGAGCTTGTGGTGAGCCTGTGTGTGTCCCGAATGGCACCCTATGCCCTATATAGTGCACTACTTTGACCAGAGCCCCATGTAGGAAATAGGGTGCCACTTAGGATGCACCCTGTGCTTGAGTGCAATAATGCCACTGAAAGTCATTGTGATTATGTGCATTGGGGAAAGGAGGCAGTGGGTGGCTGTAGAGCGGAAGAGTAGCTAATCAGAAGAAGACCATTGTGCTCTCCCAAATGTTTGGTGGGTGCGTAAAACCCGTCATTTCAGACAAGCAAAAAAGGTGTGATGGGTCCACACTCAAAAAGAGGTCGCAAGAAGCTTGCTTCATTTGTATTATTTTCACTGCATCAGGGATCGCGTACACAGATGTTTCGGCTTTGCAGCCAGGGTGTGGGTGCAAATCTTTATTCACTCACAGCAGCATTTATAGGGAACACAGGTGAGCTACCGGTGTGCAGCAGCAAAGAGAGGGAAAGCACAGACAGTACTGTGATTAGAGAAGAGAATCCACTCACAGAACTCAATCCCCCTGACCAGGTCTTGGAAGTAGAACCGAGCCTGGTCCTCATTCAGCGGCTTGTCCGTGGGCAACTCCTCCATCACAGCCCTGTGAACGAGCGACTCACACAGACACGGACACAGACACAGCGAGAGAGCAGTAAATTGAGCGTCAGTGCTTAACGAGATTGAGCTCACTCCAGCTTATACTGATTACAGTAACAAGAGGATCGACTCACCCCTTTTTGACCAGCTCGAACACTGTAAACAGAACAGAGGCCGTCGGTGCTACGTCATCAACGCTTTAGCTAGTTAGTTATCACGATTAAAATGATCAAATCTGTGAGTGGGTCTGATTAGGAAGTGAGTGGGACGTGTGTGTCTCACACCTCATAACGATCAGTCGTAAGGATGTTGAACAGTGACTGTGTAACGTGAACTGAAGGGATATCTATTGGTGTGTGTGTGTGTGTGTGTGTGTGTGTGTGTGTGTGTGTGTGTGTGTATGCGTTGCCAAGCGGAGAATCAGGCCAATCTTACCCATGTACAGATGGTCCTCACCAGGGTCGTCAAGAACCTGGCAGGAGAAGAGAGGGACGCAGGTTTAGAGGAACACACATACTAGACCGACGGCACACTACAACACTAGCAGTCTGTTGTAAACGCAAATCCACTTGCAATCACTCACTTGCAATCACTGAGTGCCAACGAGCACTCACAATAATATTGTATAACAGTTTTGAGAAAACAATTGAAGGAGGGAGGTTCCTGTTTCATGAAAATAACACTGAACTCAAAACAGTGACACAGTATGTTGCAAATGTATTATGCATTGGCAATACACAACAGCTTGAGTTAAAGAGGACAAACACCATCCAGACTGTAGAGCCTCACCTCCACCAGCTTCACTACATTGGGATGGTCCAGCTTTTTTAGGATGGCAATCTCCTGGTAGACCCGTTCCAGTGGTCCTTTTGGCTGAGGGGGGCCTTCGGGGACTGCTTTGGCTCCGCGGGGGGGTGGTCTCCCTACAGGAAGGAGGGGGGAGAGGGGAGGGAGGGGAGAAAGTGTAGTGGCCTTGTTAGTGTACAGCAGCGGTCACCAACCGGTCGACGCGATCGACTAGTCGATCTCCAAGGCATTCCTAGTCGACCACCAAACATTTCTGTAAAAAAAACAACAACGATAAAGCCTTGCGTTCCTATTTATTTTGTGGCGCTGCTGACGGTAGGTGCACTTGATTCAGCAGCCCTAGCGCCGGAAAGGCAAAGTGTTCCCATTTTGAACCATTTCATGTGTCTGAACGTAGAACTCCGCCTACCCGGCAGGCCCAGAGAGCAAATCAAGTGCACCTACAGGCCTACAGCTGGCCAATCAGATAGCTCAGATCACTGTGTTTGCACAGTTCCCTCGAGCCATAGACTGTAAAAAGAAACTTCGAACACACAGCAAAGTTGACACTGAGAGACTTCAAAACCATGACTAGAGAGAGTCAACGAATACAGCAAAGCACTGATGAGTAAATTCATGTTTAAGTCATTATTCAGCACTGTCAACACTTTGTTCAAAACTTTTATGAGCCATAAAATGTGCGTTCTCCCTGCTTCCACTCACGCTACAACCAGCACTGCAGCTGTATGAATGAGTACAGCAAAGTGTTCCCATAAGTTTGCATTGTTATTATTAGCGGCTTGGTAACTTTTTTATATTGAGTAATATTATTCTCAGTGGAGGGATATATTCTCAGTGGAGGGAGGGAGAGAGGACGGACGGATAGTCGGGTGAGAGGCAGCCTCACCGCTGCTTCCTCCACTCCTCAGACTGACCATCAGTCCAGTAAAATGAAATAAAAAGCCAATTATATTGCTCACTCAGCTGTGCATTATCATGATCATATATCTACATTTTTTTAAATATAATTTCAAAATGGTCTGAGAAGAACATTGGCAGGGTAATTCAAGCATAGCCAACACGCAGTAATGTAGCCTAGTACAAACCTCAACGCTACAAAACTGTTTTCAATAGGCACATGTTTTTTTTATCTGAGCGGTAGATCTTGGCTTGCATCTTGACTCAGAAAAAGGTTGGTGACCACTGGTCTACAGCAGCAAAGTCTCACTGTACTGTCCTAGAATAGTCTATGTACTCCCTGCTGGATTGACCATATGCCTCAGGCTCAGTACTTACGTGGGAAACCTGCCTGCCTCATCAGCCTCTTCTTGGACAGCACTTTCATCGCCTGGAGAGAGAGAGGGAGGAGGAGAGAGAGGGAGCAGAGAGAGAGAGGTCTGACATCAAAGTATGCAGAGATGTACAGTAAAGGGGATGTAGTTACATGCTACAAACCTGTGCACATCGCAGGAGGTTGGTGGCACCTTAATTGGGGAGGACGGGCTTGTGGTAATGGCTGGAGCAAAAATAGAACTGCTTGGCCATAATGACCATTGTTATGTTTGGAGGAAAAAGGGGGAGGCTTACAAGCCGAAGAACACCATCTCAACCGTGAAGCACGGGGTGGCAGCATCATGTTGTGGGGGTGCTTTGCTGCAGGAGGGGCAGAACTGAAAAGGCGTGTGCGAGTAAGGAGGCCTACAAACCTGACTCAGTTACACAAGCTCAGGAGGAATGGGCCAAAATTCACCCAACTTATTGTGGGAAGCTTGTGGAAGGCTACCCGAAACGTTTGACCCAAGTTAAACTATTTAAAGGCAATGCTACCAAATACTAATTGAGTGTATGTAAACTTCTGACCCACTGGGAATGTGATGAAAGAAATAAAAGCTGAAATAAATCATTATCTCAAATATTATTCTGGCATTTCACATTCTTAAAATAAAGTGGTGATCCTCACTGACCTAAGACAGGGAATTGTTACTAGTATTAAATGTTAGGAATTGTGAAAAACTGAGTTTAAATGTATTTGGCTAAGGTGTATGTAAACTTCCGACTTCAACTGTACATGCTAAAATCGCCACTGTGTGTGTGTGTGTGTGTGTGTGTGTGTAAGATGGCCAGCAGGACTCACGTAATAAGTGTTGTTGTCTTCATTGTAGGCCAGCTTGACAACACCATAGGAGCCCTTGTCAGAGAACAGGAGAGCACAGGCAGTGTGACATTCAGTAGCTGTCAATCATCCACACAAATAAAAACCTACAGTACACACTCAAGAGAACACACACACACACACACCCACCCACCCCCACACACACACACACACACACACAATAGCTCTCCCAAGCTGACCCACCGGAAATGTGTGGGCCGAGTACTCTCAATGAGAACCAGCTGCTTCAAATCAAGTACAGTAAAATGTAAATCTACCCACCCCTCTTCCACCACACACACACATGTACACGCACACAGACAGCAGGCAGAACTCTCTCCAACTTCACCCATCCTGAGGCTCCCATTGTCTACTGCTTCACACAGAACAGACCCACTCCGCCCAAGGAGAGGAGAGGGGACTAGGGCTATTTATAACAGCCTCTCATCCTCCTCTAACTCTCCCTAGGCCAGGGATTTTAGGGAATTTGAAATGAGGACAAGGCTGGCAGGGAGAAGTGAGAATGACGGCAACCGTGTCCTTAATGATCCTCCCGACTTTTTAAACACGCACAGTAAGCCATAGACAGAGAAACGGTGAAGTGCTTTGAGGAGCCACAAAAGTACCTTTCCGATTTCATCTTTCAGCTTGTACTGGTTGAGCTGCACGCAGTCCTTTGAGAGAGAGAGAGAGAGAGAGACAGAGAGAGAAGCTGACGTCTTTGCATGACTAATGCCTTTTTCTTGGTCTGCCAGAAACACGCGAGGTGTTAAATTAGGAGAACCAACAATCCATGTAAAAGCAATGTGTTCACTAACAAAACCTTCCTTTTGTTTCAACTTGGAAAACAAACTACCAGAAGTGGGCATGACTAAACATAAAAAAATATATAAGCCTGTACCATTCATGAGTAATGGGATCTGCTAGTTTTTTATCCTGTAAAGTCTAGGGGTGTTCAGGGAGCAGGGAAACAGCCTAGCAAGCAGAGAGATCATGGCTGCATTCCAAACGTGTAAAAGACACACCTTCTCCCCTCAGCCCTCAGATTAAGTGGACACTTCTGATGACGTATCATGACGTATGGTGAGTTGATACTTGCAGTGCGAGGGAGGAATGAGTTCATTTGAAATGGACCGCCCTTGCCCAGGAAATTCTTCACTCGTCCCACGGTTGTGTTTTTCAGTCATCGCGGAACCCCCGGTAGCTACTGTGTGTGCTTTGTATGCGCTACAGTCGATTATGACTGAATTTCATATCGTGGCTAGAAGACAACAAACACATCCACAGGCATCGAATACTAGCCAGCCGACGATATCAGGTCAATCGAAAATGACAGCGTAGAAGTGTGACGTCAGGGAAAGTTGTGTGCGCTAGCTAATGTTTCCAAAAGCTTTTAGGAGACGTGTTTGTGCCGTCATGTGCATTAGTAGCACAATTTCTAACTTATTTACATTTGTTTTTACTTACACTTGTATGTTGACTTCTCCATATTGATGTTGGTTTTACGTGTTGAATGACTTTTCTTAGCGGATGTACAATCATGGCAAATTGAATTTTGGGGCGTTTCAGGCCCCGGAGTGAAAAGAAATGTACACTCGAACACTCGATCACAAACGAGGGCTGAGGGGCTTTCGTTGCCAACTTTTCTTGCTTGGCTAATTGTTTGGACCGATGGCAAAGATGGACGCAGGGATTCCCCCAAGGACCATAAGGCGAGGGTAAGTGGAGGAGGGTGTGCCTTTTAAGTGTGTGGAATGCAGCCCATGTCTGCATCCCAAATAGCAGGGCCCATAGGGCTCGGGTCAAAAGTAGTGCACTATGCAGGGAATAGGGTGCCATTTGGGACACAGACCATCTCCACAGGGAGTCTACTGGACAACGCTTCTGAGATCTACTGGGGAGTGAGCTGGCATCTACTAACACCATGGACCTTACCTTCACATATGCTCAACCTTTATACCAGTAAGCTGCTTCATTTACCACTGGAGACAAATGCACAAGTTCAGCTGATGTGTCCTCATAGAGTTTGGCTAACACAAAATGGTGTTTTGTTCCAAAGACCGGGGGGGGGGGTTAAAAGGCAGAAGGGCTGTGGCGGCGTTGCCTACCTGTAGGTCAGTGATGGAGACGCGGTGAGACTCCACAGTGGGTCTACGGGGCAGCCGGGGGGAGGACTGGGGCGAGGTGATGGGCGAGTAGGGCAGCGAGGGGTAGATGTAGCGCCCGTTGGGGGACGACGCCGTCTGGGAGCGCTCCTGCAGGGACAACTTCCGGTCTGACAGGTTTAGTCTTCCCCTGTGCCCCTGGGGCTCAGGGGACAGGGCCTCGGGGCTGCCCACAGAGTGGGACAGCAGGTCGCAGGAGTGGGTTCTGAAGGGGGGCGCGCCGGGCTCAGGGGTCTCGGAGCACTCCATGTCCTCCACCTCATCACCCTTGGGCTCGTACTCGGTCACAACGATGAGGGACTCCATGTAGTCTGGCACGGGGCGGGGGTTCATCTTCGGGGCGGGGCAGCTGCACAGTAGGTCAGGCAGGGGCTGTGTGTGAGTGTGTATGGGCAGGGAGGCATGGCCGCAGGGCGACGGGGGCTCAGACGGGGGCTCAGCAGAGGGCCAGGAGGAAACGCATGGAAACATGACAACGACTGTCCCCAGAGCCTGTATGTCGCTGCTCCATCACTGGTCTACATCAGGAGAGCAGAGCACTAGAAGCAAAAACACAAAATTAAAATCATATTTCACTTTCCAACACTGAGGACTTGATGAACAATGAAAAAACCTAAAGGTCAGACATTTTAGTCATCATTTACAACACAGGTCTGTAGACAGACACAGACATTTTAGTTATCATTTACAACACAGGTCTGTAGACAGACACAGACATTTTAGATATCATTTACAACACAGGTCTGTAGACAGACATAGAGCCTTGGTCCTGACCTTGCTCAAGGGCAAAATAGCAAAACTGTAAGTTGCTCTGGATAAGAGCGCCTGCTAAATGTAACTCAAATGTAAATGTAAGATGAGCCAGACACACTTGGAATTCCAACCTGCAACATTATCTTAGCTCTTTCAACTGAAAACGAGTTGCGGTGCCAACAAACAAATCCTAACAAGATGACGCAAACTCAAAGTAAACTTCATAAACATTCTTCAGAACCAAATCAACCTAAAGCTGTTTGAACTTAGGCTAGGCAACGTTACTAGCATACTGCTTCTCCATGTGCTAACAACTTCAAACAGGGCAGGAATCAGTAACAACTTCTCAGAATGGTTGGACTCCCAAAGTCTCTATAGGGGGTTAGGTTATCTATTCTAGCCAAACATGGTTGTTTACCTCTACCTCAAGTACACCCCACTGTTCACAACCCAATCTGGGTCCATTATCTGTTCTGATGTTGACTCTGCCCGTCAAGGGTGGTAAAGATGGAGCGGTTTCTCGGCAGGTTGATTCCTGACATGGTGCTGAGGGGATTGGAGCTCAGTGTGTGCAAACTGAGTGGGCCCCATAGACTGTGAAATCAAAGCAGACGGGAAAAAATATACTCATCCCCCAGCCAAGTTCACAACGAGGAGAAGGTGTGTGGGAAGAGACGCCCCATCCAGGTGGCCTTGACTCTCCTCTTCCCCCCCCCTTGCCTCCACACTGTCTAGCTCTTCTATACATCCCTCCCTCCCTCTTTCTTTACCACCAGTCTTCTGGGAGTGAATTGCTTATGCTCTCTCCTGGACTCTGGCTTTCACATTTTCTCTATTCATACAACTCCCTATAGCTGCCTCTGTATAATCTCTGTCTTCTGTGTCTCTCCTGCTCTGCCTCACACCACTTCTATCCACCCCCTCCCTGTCCCCTCAATCACATCTCCCACTCAGTTTGGAGTGGGTGCTCGTGGCGTGTGTTGTCGAAGCCTATGTAGAGGCTCTGTGTAGCCTTTCTCCCTGTTGGTACCTGCTGTACCTCACCAATGACCCCTACCTCATTACATCTCCTACCAAACACCAGGGTTGGGGTCAATTCCATTTCAATTCCGGGTCAATTCAGAAAGTAAACCAAACCCCAATTCCAATTAAAAAACATTGAAAAAAAAATTGAATTTCAGTGTACTTCCTGAATTGAAATTGACCCCAACTTCTCCAGCCTCTTCCCTCAGCTTTTTACCGACCGAAACTGTGGCGGAGAGAACACTTTGTTATTGTTTCAACTGCTTATTTCACTGTGAGTAACTTTATAAGGTGACTATTGTTTTTTATATTGCGTGACGCAGCAACAAAATGTTTAATCATGGGCCGGTGCCAACAACTGAAAAAGTTAGTGGCCACAGTGTTACCAGGGGAAACAGGCTGGAGCAGTGATTCTTGTGTGTTTATCTTTTGAAGAAGAGAGACATTTCCAGAACATGACGTGGAACCCTTGGGAATCTTCCTCTGTCATTCGTTACCAAGTAACAACACAATAACACTATCAAACAGGGGCCAGTTTCAACAGAGAATAAACAACAAAGTGACCCTTCATTATTTTCAGAGCAGAGCACTGTACCCTCCCATGTAGACTAAACTAAACTGTGACTTATTTGTTCTGTGCAACCTATGTGAATATCACAAGAATATTCTTGCAACATCCCAGACAACTACCATAAGTTAATTTAAAGAACTTAGACCAGGTGTTCTGTCAACATTATAAGAATATCCTGTGCAACATAACATCATACGAATGGCATCACAACAAGGGCTGCACATCTTAGGGAATATTCAGAGGTGGAAACTTTCCGTGGGAATTAATGGGATTATATTCAAATGAATATTAATACCATTTAAATGTAGATGTTTTTCGCATTGAATATATTTACCATATCATATGGAGACAGAAACATAAACCTTTTACCTTATAAGTAGACAGAATTTCAAATGATTAAATCCTTCCAATAGAAATTTTTAAAAACTATTTAGTCACGAATTTAACTTTAATTAAATGAGTTGACTCTTCACATGGGATGATTTCACTGAACAACAAAAGAAAGAGAATATTGAATGAACCCCAATGATCCATCACATCTCCCAAAAACGGTTTCAACATACATCTGTAAAATGATAGTCTAGAAACTAAAGCTTTGGTTGTCTTCCTCTCAGGCTTCCATGTCTTCTCCCTGGACCTCCTCAATGTCCAGCTCTTGAACATCAGACTCTGAGGCCTCAAATTCACTGTCACTTTCCAACCTTGTTGAGGATGGCTCGTTGTCTGGCTCAAAGAGGCTCAAATTTGCCCGGATGGCCACCAATTTTTCAACTCTTATATTGGTCATCCTGTTGCGTGTGTGTTCCCAAACAAGGACCAGTTGCGCTCTGAGGCGGCTGATGTTGGTGGGATTTGGAGGATGATGGAGGCAACAGGGGAAAGAGCCTCAGATCCACAAAGTCCCTTCCACCAGGTGGCTGATGAGATATGTTGGCACGACTGCCATATTGCATCTCCATCCCAAAGCCCTTGCTTGGAAGTGTACTTTGCCAGACTGCCAAGAACTTTGCCCTCATCCAGGCCAAGGTGGCGAGACACAGTAGTGATGACACCATAGGCCTTGTTGATCTCTGCACCAGATAGGATGCTCTTGCCAGTATACTTGGGGTCCAACATACACTGTGGCGTGTATGGGCTTCAGGCAGAAGTCTTCATGCTTTTTGATGTATTTCAGAACTGCAGTTTCCTCTGCTTGGAGCAACAGTGAAGTGCAGGGTAGTATGGATTTCTTCTCTTACATCTGTAAGCAGAGTCTGAACATCAGACAGGATGGCATTGTCTCCCTCAATCAGTGCAATGGCTACTGCTATAGGTTTCAGGAGTTTCAGGCTGCTTACCACTCTCTCCCAAAGTACATCATCCAGGAGGATCCTCTTGATGGGGCTGTCCATATCGGCAGACTGTGATATGGGCATTTCCTGGAGAGACTCCTTCCCCTCCAGGAGACTGTCAAACATGATAACAACACCACCCCAACGGGTGTTGCTGGGCAGCTTCAATGTGGTGCTCTTATTCTTCTCACTTTGCTTGGTGAGGTAGATTGCTGATATAACTTGATGACCCTTCACATACCTAACCATTTCCTTGGCTCTCTTGTAGAGTGTATCCATTGTTTTCAGTGCCACAACATCATTGAGGAGCAGATTCAATGCATGAACAACACAGCCAATGGGTGTGATGTAAGGGTAGTACTCCACTTTAGACCAAGCAGCCTTCATGTTCACAGCATTGTCTGTCACCAGTGCAAATACCTTCTGTGGTCCAAGGTCATTGATGACTGCCTTCAGCTCATCTGCAATGTAGAGACCGGTGTGTCTGTTGTCCCTTGTGTCTGTGCTCTTGTAGAATACTGGTTGAGGGTTGGAGATGTAGTTAATTATTCCTGGCCCACGAACATTCGACCACCCATCAGAGATGATTGCAATACAGTCTGCTTTCTCTATGATTTGCTTGACCTGCACTTGAACTCTGTTGAACTCTGCATCCAGCAAATGAGTAGATAAATCATGTCTGGTTGGTGGGGTGTATGCTGGGTGAAGAACAATCAGAAATCTCTTCCAATACACATTACCTGTGAGCATCACAGGTGAACCAGTTGCATACACAGCTCGAGCAAGACATTCATCAGCATTTCTCTGACTACATTCCTCCATTGAGTCAAAAAAACTTCTGATTCCAGGAGGACCATGAGCTGTTGCTATCGATAAGGTGTCTGATTCAACATTTTCACCTCGAATAGAAGTAGAGGGACTTTTGTCAGAGGTTGCTTGTGAGCGCTGAGGGAACTTTATGCACTTGGCCAGATGATTCTGCATCTTTGTTGCATTCTTCACATATGATTTGGCACAGTTTTTGCAAATGTACACAGCTTTTCCTTCTACATTAGCTGCAGTGAAATGTCTCCTCACATCAGATAGTGCCCGTGGCATTTTCATGTAAAGACTAGAAAAGAAAAGAGTAAAAAAATAAAAAATACAATTCCATGTACAGATAAATAGTTCAGCAGTTAGATTAGCTCAAACCCACATGGTAGCAAAAACATGGTAGCAGAAATTGTTAACAAGTTAGAAATGATTTAAACACACGTTGTTGTAGGCTACTATTTACTAGTTAACAAAAAATAATGTATGTCATATAAAATATATCCACCCCACCCAGTATTGTAATCAAAACTTACCAGAAAGCATGTAGTCCTTGGCTGACTGTAGTAGTGTGGGCTCAATAGCATCTCATTAGTGTGCAAGATCTTGAGAATCAGCTGTACATGTGATGGAAGAATGCACTGTTCATGCAGAGGGTTGCAATTCCATTGAATTGGGGATAGTTTAACCAAAATATGCCACAAGACCTAGAAATGCCTTAAATGTATCCCACAAAAAAGGTTCACTTTTATAAGATAACTTTTGATGAATTTAAGAAAAATTCCAGGGCTCAACTTCCTATGGAACATTTCTGACCCTTTGCAACCCTAATCACAACTGAGCATATTTAGTGTTTTGGGATCCTCTCTCTTTTAATGTACCCACACTGTTCCCACAAAAGCCTGATTTAGCTTGAGGAGAGAAGAGAAACTTAGTGAGAAGTGACCCAAGATGTAGGCCTAGCTAGCCTGCCTAACCCAGTGTCTGAACCTATAATAGAATCCGAGGGCACTACCCGTGACCTACTTTGATCTCAGATGGGTCTTGACCTGTTTCTCGCCATCTATTTCCACTTGCTTGAGATGCTAATGCACACAGTCAGTGATTGAGAAATTCACACACACAAGTAGCAAGATCACTTATTTACACATTGTCACTTTTTGTCAAGGCAGCTATAATGGAGTCCATGGCAGGCAAAGACAGACAACTTACTGCCTTGCTCCTGGAGATCTGAGGCTAAAGTGGATCGCTGAAGAAGCAGCTTGTTTCCAGCCCTGGAAACAAACAGATGCTGCTCAGAGGTAAACAACACAATGGCATCTGGAGCAGAGGAGTATTCTAAGCATCATTAGAGATCAACCCTGTCACTGATCTGTAGATAGTCCGAGACCAGATGAGCCTGTGAATGGCAAAACGAGTCTCCTCTCTCAAGCAGACTACAGCTGCTGTACTGTACTATTGATGCAGAGGCCTCAATGGGACTGAAGGTGCCGATTATTAGGCCCATTTGGTATACATTTGACCAAACAGAGATGCTGCAAGCGTGCACGTGGAAAGTTCGGTATCATGAGGATTTGACCGTAGCTGCCATGACTTATCGATATGGTCAGTCCTCAATTGAATAGGAAGTCATTTGCATCAATGTCAATGTTATTCTGCAAAGCCACAATTATTATCGTCGGTAACCAGATGTTTCCGACGGCCTATACATACACAAAACATATTGGACCCCAGTCGCCTGACGGGCGGGGGCACGTCATTTAGCACATCAAAACAAGCAGTAGACGCAAACTAAAGGTTCATTCCATGACATTTCTTAGATAAAGTAAATCCAGTTTGCAGGTTAAAATGTTCATGGCCGGATAGAGAATGTCCTGGGCGCGAGACAAGGGCGATGAATATCGCAAAAGCATACACACTCGGAACATCAAAAGCCCCCTGGAAGGTTCACAGTCATAACAGTTTACATTAAACTAGCAAGCTACAGCATAAAATATGTATCGCTAGCTAGACTGCAAACCTAAACGAAGATTAGTGGGTGCAACGCTCACGCTTTGTAAAAACAATCTCTCGACCACAAACGTGACGCACGGTAGAAATAACGTTACCATCTAATCGTTGATGTAAAACTTACCTTTTCATGTGCAATTATGAACTAAGGGCGTTCCGTATGGTAGCCACCTGACTGTATGAAACAGCGTTGATGTTGCTGGTGAAATATCTAGCTACATGAAGAAAGTGAACGACGCATCGTGATAGGTGGCGACCGTTCTCTGAAGAACCAATCCAGCTGGGCAGACACCGTGTGGCCAGCGGGTGAAACGCTGGAGGTTGTGGACCATATGCTGGACGCTCTGACAGTTACGTTTTATTTATCCCTCCCTGAATACTCACAAAAGGAAAAATTGATATTCGGCCCTAATTGTCGGAGCATAGCTGAAACACTAAGTTTGCATGGCATTGGCCTTTCTTGGCATAGTAGCATAATGTAGCCTTGATTCACTCTGGCTCCACCATGTGGTACAAAAACGGTTTCATGACCAAGAAAACCAGGTAAAATAATGTGTAGTTAAGACGTTCATCAAAAAGCAGTTGCATTGCACATCACAATCACTCAAGAGTCCACACAGTCGTGAAGGCATGACAAAGCCGCTTCCCCTTCAGAATGTTCTACAGCACCATTGAGAGCATCTTGACTGGCTGCATCCTCGCTTGGTATGGCAACTGCTTGGCATCCAACCACAAGACACTAGAGGGTAGTACATCCAGGAGCTCTATACCAGGCGGTGTCAGAGGAAGGACCTAAAAATTGTCAGACTCCAGCCCCCCAAAATCAGACTGTTCACTCTGGTACCGCACAGCAAGCCTGGAACCAACAGGACCCTAAACAGCTTCTACCGCCCCATGGCTGCTAATTAGTTACCCGGACTATCTGAATTGACCCTTCACATACACTGCTGCTACTGTTTTTTAGCAATCCTGTTGCCTAGTTACTTCATCCCTACCTATATGTACATATCTACCTTAATTACCTTGTACCCCTGCACAGCAACTCAGTACTGGCACCCCATGTATATAGTCAAGTTACTCATTGTGTATTTATTCCTCATGTTATTATTTATCTATTAATTTGACATTTCTCAGCATTGTTGGAAAGGGCCAGTAAATAAGCATTTCACTGTTAGTCTACACCTGTTTACAAAACACATGATAAGAATTAGATTGAGACCAAAGGCAATTCAAATACAAATTGACATGGGAACAATTTATTTCACAAAATTAAACATACCATGTCAAAACACAGGTCTTGAAAAAAAATATTAAAAAGGCTAGCAAAAGATTTAGATCAAGTAGAGTACCCAATTCTGTAAAGAAAAAAAAAAAAGATAAAAAAACTGTACAATGCAATCATTTTAAATAAACCAACGCAGATACTACCGCCTTTTCTGGAAAATGGTTCCTCTTCCCATCCCTCCACCACGACCCCGTCCTCTTGCAGCCACTGCAGAAAAAAAAGACAATTAGTCAAAGATGCAGAAGTTACCAGTTAATTGCATTTTTATTTTAAATCCTTAGTTGAGCGGAAATGAGCAATTGCCTCTCATTCTCCATAGGTGCATGTAGAAGCAGCAGCACTCACCCTGAGCTTTGAGAATGGCTGCCTTCCCCCTTCCTGCTCCAGATCCCTGGTTCTTGTTTTTCATGCTCTTTAACATAGGGGCGTTTTTTAACATGTCCGGTAGGATCAGGAAGCGAATCTTGCTGCCCCGGATATAGACCTGCTCCAACTGGGCTACACGGCCATCCCGATGCGTCACAGTGATATTGGACATCTGAAAGGAAGCTATATACACTTACTACACAACTCACAAAAAAGGACCAACACATCCATCCTATACCGATGAGCTCACAAATATCCCCTAAAAACAAGATCATTTGTCTGAATGCTAAAGGCAATCAGAAGACCGACCTGGCAGTTCATGTTGTCCTCAGCCTCAATGAGCTTGCCCCTGTACACTTCACCAGTGTTGGTCTCACAGGTCACAATGTGGCCCTCGGCTTCATGCAGAACTTTGATGGGCACGCCAATGGACATATTTGCAAGGGTCCTGTAGAAACAGAGACAAGGTATAGACTCATTGTCTGCAGAAAACAATTGGCACCCATCACAAAACAAAAGGTATAAAAAAGAGACAGCATTTGGTTTGAGTAAAATGGAAAGGATTGGGCTAGCCTACCATACATGTATACACACGTATATACACATATAATACAGTTGAAGTCGGAAGTTTACATACACCTTAGCCAAATACATTTAAACTCAGTTTCACAATTCCTGACATTTAATCATAGTAAAAATTCCTTGTCTTAGGTCAGTTAGGATCACCACTTTATTTTACGAATGTGAAATGTCAGAATAATAAAGATAATTATTTATTTCAGCTTTTATTTCTTTCATCACATTCCCAGTAGGTCAGAAGTTTACATACACTCAATTAGTATTTGGTAGCATTGCCTTTAAATTGTTTAACTTGGGTCAAACATTTTGGGTAGCCTTCCACAAGCTTCCCACAATAAGTTGGGCAAATTTTGGCCCATTCCTCCTGAGAGCTGGTGTAACTGAGTCAGGTTTGTAGGCCTCCTTGCGCGCACAAGCTTTTTCAGTTCTACCCACAAATTTTCTATTTTGTGAAGTGCACCAAACCCTCCTACAGCAAAGCACCCCCACAACATGATGCTGCCACCCCCGTGCTACACGGTTGGGATGGTGTTCGTCGGCTTGCAAGCCTCCCCCATTTCCTCCAAACATAACGATGGTCATCATGGCCAAACAGTTCTATTTTGTTTCATCAGACAAGAGGACATTACTCCAAAAAGTACAATATTTGTCCCCATGTGCATTTGCAAACCGTAGTCTGGCTTTTTTTAATGGTGGTTTTGGAGCAGTGGGCTTCCTTGCTGAGCGGCCTTTCAGGATATAGGACTCGTTTTACTGTGGATATAGATACTTTTGTACCCGTTTCCTCCAGCATCTTCACAAGGACCTTTGCTGTTGTTCTGGGATTGATTTGCACTTTTTGTACCAAAGTACGTTCATCTCTAGGGAGACAGAACGCGTCTCCATCCTGAGCGGTATGAAGGCTGCGTGATCCCATGGTGTTTATACTTGCATACTATTGTTTGTACAGATGAACGTGGTACCTTCAGGCGTTTGGAAATTGCTCCCAAGGATGAACCAGACTTGTGGAGGTCTACAAATGTTTTCTTTCTGAGAAGCTTCTAAAGCCATGACATAATTTTCTGGAATTTTCCAAGCTGTTTAAAGGCACAGTCAACTTAGTGTAAGTAAACTTCTGACCCACTGGAATTGTGATACAGTGAATTATAATTGAAATAATCTGTCTGTAAACAATTGTTGAAAAAATTACTTGTGTCATGCACAAGTAATTGAGAATTTTCAATAAGCATCTCTCTACGGCTGGCCATGCTTTCCACCTGGCTACCCCTACCCCGGTCAACTGCCCGGCACCCTCCACAGCAAAAGCCCCCACCATTTCTCCTTCACCCAAACCCAGATACCTGATATTCTGAAAGAGCTGCAAAATCTGGACCCATACAAATCAGCCGGGCTAGACAATCTGGACCCTCTCTTTCTAAAATGATCTCCCGAAATTGTTGCAACCCCTATTACTAGCCTGTTCAACCTCTTTCGTATCGTCTGAGATCCCCAAAGATTGGAAAGCTGCCACGGTCATCCACCTCTTCAAAGGGGGTGACACTAGACCCAAACTGCTACAGACCTATATCTATCCTACCCTGTCTTCTAAGGTCTTTGAAAGCCAAGTTAAACAGATTACCGACCATTTCGAATCCCACCATACCTTCTCCGCTATGCAATCTGGTTTCAGAGCTGGTCATGGGTGCACCTCAGCCACGCTCAAGGTCCAAAACAACATCATAACCACCATCACTGTGCAGCCGTATTCATGGACATGGCCGAGGCTTTTGACTCTGTCAATCACCACATTCTTATTGGCAGACTCGACAGCCTTGGTTTCTCAAATGATTGCCTCGCCTGGTTTACCAACTACTTCTTTGATAGAGTTCAGTGTGTCAAATCGGAGGGCCTGTTGTCCAGAACTCTGGCAGTCTCAATGGGTGTGCCACAGGGTTCAATTCTCGGGCCAACTCTCTTCTCTGTACACATCAATGATGTTGCTCTTGCTGCTGGTGATTCTCTGATCCACCTCTACGCAGACAACACCATTCTGTATACTTCTGGCCCCTCTTTGGACACTTAACTAACCTCCAGACAAGCTTCAATGCCATACAACTCTCCTTCCGTGCCCTCCAACTGCTCTTAAACGCAAGTAAAACTAAATGCATGTTATTCAATCGATCACTGCCCGCACCTGCTCGCCCGTCCAGCATCACTACTCTGGACAGCTCTGACAGAATACGTGGACAATTACAAATACCTAGGTGTCTGGTTAGACTGTAAACTCTCCTTCCAGACTTACATTAAGCATCTCCAATCCAAAATTAAATCTAGAATCGGTTTCCTCTATCACAACAAAGCATCCTTCACTCATGCTGCTCCAGTGTTTAATTGCTATATTGTAATTACTTCGCCACCATGGCCTATTTATTGCCTTAACTTACCTCATTTGCACTCACTGTATATAGACGTTTTGTTTTCTTTTGTTCTACTGTATTATTGACTATGTTTTATTTATTCCATGTGTAACTCTGTGTTGTTGTATGTGTCAAACTGCTATGCTTTATCTTGGCCAGTTCGCAGTTGCAAATGAGAACTTGTTCTCAACTAGCCTACCTGGTTAAATAAAGGTGAAATAAATAAATAAAATGTCCTAACCGACTTGCCAAAACTATAGTTTGTTAACAAGAAATTTGTGGAGTGGTTGAAAAACGAGTTTTAATGACTCCAACCTAAGTGTATGTAAACTTCCAACTTCAACTGTATATAAAGTGCTTGATCTGCTCAGCCTTACCCCTGGTTGTGCTGAGCCAGAGTCCTTCGGTTTGCCCTGCCCCCTCTACAATGCCCCACTTTTATCTGGAAAACCGACCCCTACGATGTGTGGTCTTCAGTTCATGCACTCACCTTGCTGACCCAGTTCAAGATCGGTCTCCATTGTTGGTAATGGCATGCCTTGCCTGATTCAGCCTTGGACTATTGGTAAAATGAGATGCACTTAACTTGTAATTGGCCAACCAGAGGATGTACTCCCTCTTGAGTGGTTCCTTCCTTGTTTCCTCCTACCTGTGGCGGTTCTTTGCAATTGTATTGTCACCTGGCCTAGCTTACAATTACTGTGGCAATGGTATTCAATTCTCTGTAGGCCTAGTTATTTAGTCCTACATGTTGGAGCTCGAAGCCTACGATTTTCACTGGACCCTGCAATCACACCTGCACATGTGACTATTTAACACTGAATCTGAGCATGGCCTTATGTTTTGGACTACATTGTAAACAAAGTAACACACCTTTTCAATTCTACTGAAAATAGAAGGGAGTTTTTGTACCAATGTTGATAGTTAATTTCTGAGCCAGGTAAATAAAAATAGGACTTTAAAGCCCAGCTTCGTCCGGATTAGTGGAGTGTTTAGCCGGGGTAGGCCAAAATTGTAAAATAAAAATGTGTTCTTATTAACCGACTTGCCTAGTTAAATAAATAAAAATACTAATCTGTGGGTCTAGCATGCTGGCAAGGGTGGGTGTAGACCTCGCTGATAGTAAAAGCAATCTAGCAACTAACACAACAGGTGTAACACAACACCTACACACTAACACAACACCTACATTAACTACAGCAAACATTCAACATTGGTAGTTTGTTTACCTTTCAAAGTGAACGAAGTTGTTCTTTCTTGATTTTCGTATTCTCTATTTCAAGCTTACCCAACGTGCGACGAATGAATGAACGAGCAGCGAGAATACTTTGTGCGTTTTCCGACTACCCAGAATGCAACTTGAGAAAGGAAGAAGAAAAAAGTGCTTCCGGTTAAAACATGAAGTGATGCCTCATGGGACTTGTTGTCTTTCTCGACATACCCCACTTCTTTCAATACAGATGGTCCTACTGTAAAAAATAAATAAACGTGTTTAGATTAACGTGTTTAAACAAATTAAATATACGTACAATGTGAAATCCATTTTTTTAAAATCATTTTCACTAAGTGATGTAAAGTTCTTAAGTAAAAATACTTGAAAGTACTACTTAAGTAGTTTTTTGGGGTATCTGTACTTTACTTTGCTGTTTATATTTTTGATTACTTTTACTTCCCTGCATTCCTAAAGAATTTTCCCTGACACCTAAAAGTACTTCTTACATTTTGAATGCTTAGCAGGACAGGAAAATGGTCTCACACACTTAATAAGAGAACATCCCTGATCATCCCTGCTGCCTCTGATCTGGCGGACTCACTAAGCACATTCTTTGTTTGTAAATAATATCTTAGTGTTGGAGCATGCCCCTTGCTATCAGTAAATTAAAAAACTAGAAAATCAGGCTGTCTGGTTTGCTTAATATAAGACATTTTTAATTATTTATACTTTTACTTTTACTTTTGATACTTAAGTCGACTTCCACTTTTGCTAATTTCTCCTGTTTCTCAGGCTAATTGACAATGACAACCACAACATTTGTTTCGTGCTTCCTTCAAAGCGCCTCAGTGCGTTTGGTCAGTTTCACAGCTGGTGTGATAAACATTGCCATGACCCTGGCTGCCATTGGATGAAGTAATGTAGGCAACTGTAATTTATTCTAAGCAATGCACCCTGTCAATGCTCCTCCCTTTTGTCAGTATTGGTGTGCTACAGGATTGTACACCACGGTTGAATCTAGTAGTGGAAAAAGTACCCAATTGTTATAAGACACCCAGTAAAATGCTACTTGAGTAAAAATCTAAAAGTATTTGCTTTTAAATATACATAAGTATCAAAAGTAAATGTAACTGCTCAAATATACTTAAAGACATGCTCCGTTAATTTGGCGACTAAAAGTATTTGGCCTGGATGTGTCAATGTGTAGTTCACACATGCATAATCTATGAGCAGAATTACTATTTTACCTCAATTAACCATGAAATACCTAGTTTGAAGCAACTGGTTTCTTGAGGCTGTGCTGTGCAATTTTAATACATTTCCCAACATGGGCCAGCCCCCTAGCAATTCAAGTTCTAGCCAATGAGATTCAGCCCTTCGCATTTGAATGACAGCTAGAAAGAGGCCTGCCCAGCGTTATCCAATGAGGTTGCCAGGCGGGCCCAATGGCTCAATGGACAGAACAGAGCTAGAGAGCAATGATGTGGTGCACATATCTGCTCATATGTGATGTAGTTAGAAGTTTCCGTCGACCACTTTTGGCTTGTGAGTGCTACTTTCAGAACTAGTTTCAGTTCTCTATGTCTGACAAGTAGTATGGCGCTGCGGCTCTGAGTATTGTTTCTTCATCCTACTGTATGTAATGTTTTATCAGTGAATTGTTTTGATGGGGTTTTTTCACTGCTCAGAGAAATTAGTCATTGAAGTTATTCGATTTATGTCCCATCCTACATCCTGATATTACCAGGTTCTGGCCACTAGATGGTGCTGTTCCAGGTTATTTATTTTTTAAAGAGATATTGGTTTCCAGTTTATGGACAAGGTATGATAGCAATCCGTAACAGTGTTGTCCACTGTTGCAAATCTAATGCAAGTCAATAGTACCTATGTTAGCAATTTCACGCTTCATGTTGAAATCACCCTAAAGTATCTAAAAATTGATTGTGTAACTCAATGATGTTACTTATAGATGATTTAGATATTAACCGCAAAATGCTAATATAGGTACCATTGACTTGCTGAAAAGTTAGCATTTGAAACAGTGGCCAAGTAAACAAAACCAAAGTATGAGTTGCTTTCATACTTTGTCCATTAACTGTTTACAGGGTATATACAGGGTATCTTTATATATATATATATATATTTTTTTTATTATAATTTTTTGTCAAAGTTGCTTTAAGTTGCTTTAATATACTTGCAGTCAACCCCTAGTGATGTAACTGCCCACATCAACACCTTCCACTCATGAGACCAAGCCCATGCATATACAGTTATACAAACTTGCAGGAGAAAACAAAATCACGTGTCCCCTCTTCCTATTTGCAGTTTGTGACAGTATGTGTGGCGAGAATGCTGCAGAGACACATGTAAGGGCTTGTAATGGCATGTTTACAAACCAATAACCATAGTGATGATCACGTAGGCTAATTATGTGTATAATCTATGATGGCACCCACCAGACAAATGTTGTATACTATTGCCAGGCTGTCTGTGTGTTACATTTACTATATAACTCGCTGTAAACGTAACCCACTTGAATGAGCCATTGTTTTCTTGCAGGACACCATGGCGCCAAGGCCTCCACCTGAAACCTTTCTTTCTTTTACCAAGCTTTCACTATGATTGATTATGTCATTCAGAAGGCAAAAACATACCACGGTGATTAATTCGAGATTTTATGATGGTTACCGAAATCATTGTAAGTTATAGAGCTCATTTTCATATTTCCTTTATCTCGTGTTTATCACAGTAACACAACACAAAGCATTTTTAAGAGCCATTTGCTAATGTCCACCTTCCATTTTCATTCACTGCATAATGTTATGATAGATGCTCAATAAATGCAATGCATATTTTTTTTTAACTAAGCTGGGAGAACTCTTCCTCCACATCACTCGATTGCGCTGGGGAGCAAACACTGCTTAATGTAGGTCTTTCCCACAGTGGAGGAGCGTTTTAATGAGGAAAAGGAAGGTGTAATGGCACAATAAAAGACATCAAATGCACCTTTATTTTATTTCCATTGCATTAGGCCCAGTGACTGGCGTCAGCAAGTACTCTGTAAACACAGTCACACCAGTTGGTGAGCGTGTGTGTGTGTGTGTGTGTGTGTGTGTGTGTGTGTGTGTGTGTGTGTGTGTGTGTGTGTGTGTGTGTGTGTGTGTGTGTGCGTGTGTGCGCGCGTGTGTGGGGAGGTTAAAGATGTGTCCACTTTTATTTGAACAGTGAGATAACAGTGTGTTTTGCCTTGTTGGCAATGCTTGTAGGGGATTCTGTCTCTGAAGTAAAATGATTACTATTATCTTGTTACTCAATAGATTTGTATCGGGTGACTGGTGCTTTTGACCAGGTTAACGATTTGACATCCTCATACGTTCAGTAGATATACACAGAGTATATTTGGCTGTAAGATAAGCAAGACTCATTGTTACAGAGGCTATATATGGAGGCTACATGGAACAATACATTTTCCCCTTGGGAGTAATGTAATTTGTTTTCACTTCAGCAGTGAGCGTGCAATCATAGGATGCTGCGATTTACTGTCCAATCAGATGCAGTGTCATAGCTTTCTATAGAAACTACTAGATTTCTACAATCTTAGAAAAAAAGGTGCTATCTAGAACCTGTCCTCATAGGATAACCCTTTGAAGAACCCTTTTTGGTTCCAGGTAGAAACCTTTTGGGTTTATGTAGAACCCTTTCCACAGAGGGTTTTACATGGAACCCAAAAGAGTTCCTGGAATCAAAAAGGGTTCTATCTGGAACCAAAAAGAGTTCTATGGGGACAGGCGAAGAACCCTTTTGGAACCCTTTTCTAGCGATATGTGACTTGCTGTATAATGCACTCTCCTCAACAGGACTCACTTAAAAAAACACACACACACAGTGATAACATAGCTTATTTAGGTCTTTTAATAATCTGACAAGCATTTGAAAACATGATATGACACAATTGGAGGAATACTGCATTGCAAGAGAGAGAGAGAATACATTCCCGAAGTCTCACACTGACATACAGTAGTTGCATTAACTCAGTAGTGGTTGGCCAGCAATACCAAATATTGAGTCATACCGTATTGGACAGTTTCCAGGGTCAATATGGTTTCGGTCATAATCTGTCAGCATATGACAGGTGCTCAGTAGATCAGACCATTCATTTATATCGTCATACATGTTCAATTCTGAAAGACTATTAGACTACAGTAAAGAGCCTCAGAGGTAACGTGTACAAAATGTGTCCACCAATAACAGCTATGTGATAAGTAAACAAGAACAACAGATACAATCATTTCAAGAAAGAAAAAAGCTCAATGGCTAGACGTGATTTAATACCAGTTTGTTGTTGCCCTTTCAGGCTAAGAAGTCTCCCCCCTAAAGAAAGAAAATATATTTCCAGTCAGTGCAACCATTTCCAATATTTCGGTAGAATTTCTTTTACAGATGAAGGGAACATGCTTTTGACCTGGTCCCTCACTTCTCCCCCTCCTAGTTGATGATGTACGTTGGGGTATCAGTAACTTGTCCATCATGGGGATAACTATGTCATGACACCTCAGTGAGTTCTACTGAGTGGTTAGGGCTGGTTAGTGTGGGGGACAGAGGCCTGACGTGCACAAAGGATATGTTCCCACTGTCCTTCACCTCCATCAACTCTTTTGTAGTCTCAACCCCACTTTGGTCCGCACATCCCATGATGCATTGCTGCTGCCTGGGAGACACCGGGACATCACCTTTGTTGTGTCCGTTTTCAATGGAGCTGATTGGTGCAGGGTCTGACTGTGGTGGTGACCATCGGCAGGAGTCAGAGTAAGCTTCTTTCCCAGCTCTATGGATCTCTATGGGGGTTCGAGCGGGGCTAAGTTTGGGGCTGGGCTCCAGGGAATAATTGTTCCCCATGGTGCCACATGAGCTGTCCACCATGCTGATGCGAGTAGAGGCACGCGTGATACTGCTGCTGCTACCCAGCCCTCTGCCCCCCCCTCCCCCAGCTCCATGCCCCTCCCGGTGCCCCAGGATGTGCTTGCGCAGGATCCTGCGGAAGGTGTGGCGGAACTCCCGGATGCGGTATGCATAGATGAAGGGGTTGACCACGGAGTTGGCGTGGGACAGGATGATGGCAATGTTCATCACCCAGACGTGCGGGCGCCCACAGTCCTGGCAGAACAGGTTGAAGCAGTTGATGATGTGGAGGGGCAACCAGCAGAGGGCAAACAGCCCCACGATGATGGCCAGAGACTTGGCTGCGTGGACCTCCTTCTGCAGGGTGGAGCGGGACGATGTGGACGATGAGCATGCCCCAGGGGCGTGCATGTGAGCCAGCTTCAGGTCCATCAGTCTCAGCTGGTGCCGCGCCGCCATGAAGATGCGGGCGTAGATGACCAGCATGGCCAGCAGGGGCACCAGCACACAACCGAAGAAGTTGAAGTAGACCATGTATTCCAGGGTGACCACGCCCTCGAACAGGCACTCTGTCATGCCTTCGGGGCACGAGCTGCTGTTGGTGCCGTTGACACCCCTGTTCCAGCCCAGCATGGGTGTGAGGCCGATGCCCACAGAGAGAACCCAGCACACTGCGATGATGCCCTTTGCCCTCCCGGACGTCACAAGACTGTTATACCTAGAGGATCACATGAAAACATGAGAGGAATTCAGATAGGCATTTTATATTGTTACATGACACAGAAATGCTCCCAGGATGAGAGGGTTCCTTTATTCAAGTCCAGACATTCCCAGTAACACTCAATAAGAAAGCAAGTTCACCTTTCCTGGACCCAACCAATGACTTTTACTTCCTGTAATCAGAGAGCTTAGAGAACGTATGGGACAGGCTTCAGAGGGTAAAACGGCTTTATCCCGAGAACACACTAGTATTTGCATATATAGCAGTAAGCTCTTGGAAAATGAGTCCATTGTTTGGGAGACTCCACCAGTCCTGCCATACTAGGACATGGAGCAGTGGATATCAGGTCACGCACTACATTTAGATTTAAGAAAGCATTTTCTACCTGTATTGTGATTTAGGGAACATTGCACAAAAGCTTATCTATAGTCTGATGTAACCCTTCTTGGCTTTGCTTTGTTTCTGCATCAGACATTAGACAAATGGAAATCAGTGTTGCCGTCATGAACAAGGTACCAGGCTATATTAACAAGTTTAGCTGTCTGTATTCTTCCATTGGTCATGTCTAAACCGGAGTTCATAATGTACACCAGGGTGGAAGTCAGAGGACAGCACCACAGGCACATGACCCTGTTGTTTGTGGTTATGGGGGTGAGTTTGGGGGGTCCAGGGGGGATTTAGGCCTCTTTGACTGAGACCTCTGTGGACCAGGGTGGCGGCAAGTTTATTAAGCCCCTTGGATCTATGGTCATTGGCACCAAAGCTCTGGCTCCAATGAAAGCTCATTCATATCCACACACACACACACACACACACACACACACACACACACACACACACACACACACACACACACACACATACTGGCTGGGCCCTTTTGCAATAAACACCTGCTTTAGGACTTTTCCATGGAAGCAATGCCTTCCCACGGGAGAATCAAAATTGCAATTGCGACTGTGACCAAACAGTGGCTTTGATTATCCACACATTTGTAGTATGAAGCATTAATGCGAGTCTTAATATTTCACTCTAGTAAAGAAAAGGGATTTGCAAGTTGAATTAATTGGTTGTTGCCAAGTTGTTTGCAGGTTGAGTTGTTTGATTGTAGTCTGATGGAAACAGGGTTTGGTAGGTTACTTATTAAGGGTTCTATTTTCGGCTGGCGGTTAAGGCGGCGCTAGTGTCAAAAGTACGTTAGCTTGCAAATTCGTCATGTAAAAAAAAACTGGCGCACTGGCATTTTCCAGACCCAGGTTCGGGAATTTATCTGTCTTCAGTTTAGATGGGCTGGTTGGAAATATTTGAGGTGTGTCCTTAAAAACATGATCCAAAGTTCTAATTTCAGGCAGCGCTGTTAGGGATATTTAAGATCAAACAAAAACAGTTTTTAGAGGTAACGCAGTTGGTTATGCCATGAATTTTGAGAGCGGAAACACAGCCTATCCAGCCACGACGCACACTGTCCATATTCGCGTGGAACAAGAGTAGACCAATGTGCCTTTGATGAATGTATACTTTGTATTTAGTTTAAATTCCCAATGCAATCGCGAAGTAGTCAATACTGTCGATAAAGGGTTTGGCTCCTGAGACCGATTGGAAATACATCTTAATCACCAAAGATGTATTAAAATATCAAGTTTGAGAGGAGTAAAACAGTGAGCTGACATTCCCTTTTTATCTCTGCATTGTAGGCAGGCCCACATTATTTTAGCCATGCAGGTCCCGTTTTGGATGTGCGTAAAAACCTCCATCGTCTGCGTTGTTTTAGTGTTATATGCCCACAGGGGAAAATGATGGTGTACGGTAAGTGTGACATAGCCTATTTAAAATAAGTTGTTGTTATGTTTTGTTTCAAATTTTATTAGAATGGCAGCAAATAACCCTTAACAAATGTTCAAAGTTACATATTTGCCCCTTAAGCAAGCTTGAGTGCCTTATTAAGCAAACATTATATCGCGTCCTAATAAACTAGCTATCTAAATTTTTATTGCAAGCAATTTGTTGCAGTTAATGTTGCTAATGACTGGTGTTGAGCAGATAGCATTATCTACCTGTCATCACACCCTGATGGAGAACTGGAAAACAGAAAAATAACAACGCTCTCTCACTCGCTAAAGCTAAGGCTTGACAGGCTCTTCCGGCAGCGCAAATGGACACATTTCAGGCTGAGGGTTGAGTTTGACAGATCCTAATCGGCTACACAGTCACAGACCAGTATAGAATAGAAGAGGCACATGGGACATTCCACATACAACACATTATAAAAGACCATAAGACATAACTAATAAAGACAACAAATAATTGTCAAAATTATTAACTCATCTAACCCTACTTGACATCCACAAAAATATTGTTTATTCCAGTTATTGTTATGTATAAACAATCTCCATTTGCTATTAAAAGCAAGACTATAAAGACTGTAAATGTACATTGAATTGTAAGGAAATGAAAACACGTTCCTACATTCTTTGGGGAAACTGACTATCGATTGAAGAGGGATGACGTTGCTCTATGTCCACCCTGTCACACTGACAGAGAGACTACGTGAGCTGGTGCACGTTTCTGGTAAGGTTCACCAGGGCTGTTTAAGGTGAGAACACTGGCCTTTCTATCGATACGGTGCCTGGGCCTGCTCCCTCACCGCTCTCCCTTGGTGTTGATTTACCAGGATGATAACGTCCTTTTAGTCCTTCCAACAGCACACAAACACTAACCCAATGAAGCCCGTGGAGACATTTACCTCTGTCTGCCCTGCGGTGGGGAGATGAACCCTAATCAAATAACCTCACTATAATGTGTTTTGATACACAAATGCATTTTGTGGTGCGTCACTTAGATCACAGCCAAGATCTAACAGGACAGAGGACCTGCCTTTGGTGTTCTGCAAATAAAACATTGTGTTAAACATCGATGATACCTGTTTATGTTTCATTGTTGGTTTCTAGAAAGAAAACAGGAGCAGAGTGTCACCACCTTCCTCAGCCCAGTCCCCCCCCCTCCAATCCCCTCCCTCTCCTCCCCTGCTAAGATCACCTGAGGGGGCACTTGATGGCGATGTAGCGGTCCACAGCGATGGCCAGCAGGCTGAAGATGGAGCTCTGGGTGAGCACCAGTACGAAGCAGGCGATGAACAGGCAGCCGTGGAAGTTGGCACAGAAGCCCGTGCTGATGGTGATGGCGAAGGGTATGGCCAGCAAGCCCACAGCGATATCTGCCACCGCCAGGGACACCACGAAGTAGTTGGTGATGCTCTGCAAGGTGCTGTTGAGGCAAACGGCCCAGCAGACCAGCATGTTACCGGTCACGGCCAGAAAGGCTATGACCAGCTCCAGGGCGATGTAGACCAGGGAGGCATTGTTCAGCATGGTGTGGCTGGGGTCACGTTGAAGGTCACAGCCAGAGTCTGAGTCAGGTAGCAGGGAAGGGGCTTCCTCGTCTCTACACGCATCGCTACACGTGCAGACACTCCCCCTCCAACAGCAAGCCTCACACACACACACACACACACACACACACACACACACACACACACACACACACACACACACACACACACACACACACACACACACACACACACACACACACAGGTGAGGTGCTATTGCAGTGCTGCCAGAGACTGTCCCTTCAGTGATTAGCAGGCCCCACCACCACTAACCACTTCCTGTTTATACACCCGACGCCCAGGAAATGGTGCCACTGCCAACCACACAGCAAATGGAGAAGTGAGTTGAGATTCACTCTAATGTATTGTTACTCTACAGAAGGTTTTTTGCTTCTCTTCTTCTTCCACTTCTTCTGTCCAATCGTGCTTTCTGTTGCTAACCTCAGCAACCTCCTCGGTGGCTGGACACTGGGAGGGGGCGGAGTGTTGCCGTGGCCAACCCACTGTCACATGAAGATCAGTGTCCTGCGAAGAGAGAGAGAGAGAGAGAGAGAGAGAGAGAGAGAGAGAGAGAGAACAATCTCATCACAAGTCCCTGTACAAACAGGCTGCAGGTCAACCAACACACCAGGTCACAACAGCAATCTGTCTTCCAAAGCCAGCAGCTCTGTTTTCCAAAATACAGATTTTTATTTTAGAACAGCTTCCCTCCCAAAAAGCTCACACATCATCAGACCCTGTCACACTTTTGGAATTATAGTGACACAGCTAGTTTCTATAGTAATCATTAACATGGCTGTGCTTGTTCTATTCAAGGTGTGGTCGTCTTCTCCAAAGCATTTACTATAGTCAGTCAGGTTATTCTAAATCTAAAGCAATTGTTGGCATTCGGTAGCCTGGCGGGTAGGAGTGTTGGGCCAGTAACGGAAAGGTTGCTGGATCGAATGCCCAAGGTAAAAATCTGTCGTTCTGCCCCTGAGCAAGCCTGTTAACCCACTGTTCACTATGTCGATTAAGGCAGCCCCCAGCACCTCTCTCATTCAGAGGGGTTGGGTTAAATGCAGAAGACACATTTCAGTTGAATGCGTTCAGTTGTACAACTGACGAGGTATCCCCCTTTCCTTCCTGTTGCCAGTACAAACCCCAACTGACGAGGTATCCCCCTTTCCTTCCTGTTGCCAGTACAAACCCCAACTGACGAGGTATCCCCCTTTCCTTCCTGTTGCCAGTACAAACCCCAACTGACGAGGTATCCCCCTTTCCTTCCTGTTGCCAGTACAAACCCCAACTGACGAGGTATCCCCCTTTCCTTCCTGTTGCCAGTACAAACCCCAACTGACGAGGTATCCCCCTTTCCTTCCTGATGCCAGTACAAACCCCAACTGACGAGGTATCCCCCTTTCCTTCCTGATGCCAGTACAAACCCCAACTGACGAGGTATCCCCCTTTCCTTCCTGATGCCAGTACAAACCCCAACTGACGAGGTATCCCCCTTTCCTTCCTGATGCCAGTACAAACCCCAACTGACGAGGTATCCCCCTTTCCTTCCTGATGCCAGTACAATCCCCAACTGACGAGGTATCCCCCTTTCCTTCCTGTTGCCAGTTCAAACCCCTTAACAAAGAGAGATTTACATGTGGGCTAGTCAATTGAGTGTAGTGGGATCCACAGGACAGTGCCAGTTATTACTGTGTATCAGCCTCACTTTAATACCCTTATACAAACCTTGATGATTGAGGTCAGGAAAATTGTACAATATTTCAAAAGAACAGTTTTGAACGAACATACACCTCTGGATCTGTACAAATGGATATTACCACTTGAATGTTCAGTATGATGACAGAACAGTAGACAGAGGGAAACCATGACGTGGTATGAGAGGAAGCATTCCTAAAGCGTAAACACTGCTGTTCCCTTACTGATAATATGCAGGGGTCTGGTCTTTTCTTCTGTTTATAGTAAGTAGCTCGTTGTTATCAGGCCCTCTTGGCTCTTGAATATCTTCTTGGCTATCAACCCTCTTGGGAACCCTCTTGGGTATCAAGTTTAGACAAAGATTTGACAGCTCCTTCCCCTGGAACCCATTGAACTCTGTGTTGGCAGCCATGTCTGAGAACGTGGCAGAGCGAATATGAAAAAGAAACATGCCTTTAATCAGAGTGAATGCTCTTTAATCCTGGCCCCAAGGGTCAAAGGGGCCGTTTGTTATACCTCACCCCCTCCCTCACCCTGCAACCCACTGTGCCCCTCTGGAGTGGTTTAAGGACGGTGGAATCTAGGGAGAGGGGGGCAAAGGGTCGTAATAGGGGTGCTGGTCAGGGAAAGAATTCCTCGAGAGTAAGTTAGTGGGCAGACAGACAGGCAGATCATTGGAGCTGATAAATGGAAGCTGACATTTCCACAACCTGGTCTTCTCAACTACAATGACACATCATAACATGGGCTCTTCCTTCTGAAGTGTACTGAGGGCAATTAGTGGGGTTTGAAGGCAAAGTGCATGTCCTATAGACACTGAGTATACAAAACATTAGGAACACCTTCCTAATATTGAGTTGCATCCCCCTTTTACCCTCAGAACAGCCTCAGTTCGTCGGGACATGGACTCTACAAGGTGTTGAAAGCATTCCACGGGGATGCTGGCCCATGTTGACTCCAATGCTTCCCACAGTAGGGTGAAGTTGGCTGGATGTCCTTTAGGTGGAGGACAGACGGGAAACTGTTGAGCGTGGGTTAAACCCAGCAGTGTTGCAATTCTTGACACAAATTGGTGCGCCTGGCACCTACTACCATACCCCGTTCAAAGGCACTTAAATATTTTGTCTTGCCCATTCACCCTCTGAATGGCACACATACACACTCCATGTCTTAACTGTCCCCTCCTCTTCATCTACACTGATTGAGGATCATAGATAAGGGATCATAGATTTCACTTGGATTCACCTGGTCAGAGCAGGTGTGCATAATGTTTTGTCCATACATATTTAGGCAACATGACAGACGAATATCCACATACACTATATATACAAAAATATGCGGAAGCCCCTTCAAGTTAGTGGATTCGGCTAATTCAGCCACACCCATTGCTAACAGGTGTATAAATCGAGCATACAGCCATGCAATCTCCATAGACAAAGATTGGCAGTAGAAACACCTTACTGAAGAGCTCAGTGACTTTTAACGTAGCACCATCATAGGATGCCACCTTTCCAACAAGTCAGTTTGTCAAATGTCTGCCCTGCTAGAGCTGCCCCGGTCAACTGTAAGAGCAGTTATTGTAAAGAAACGTCTAGGAGCAAAAAACGGTTCAGCTCCAAAGTAGTAGACCACACAAGCTCACAGAACGGGACGCTGAGTGCTGAAGTGCGTAGCGCATTAAAATCGTTGAGTTCCAAACTGCCTCTGGAAGCAACGTCAGCACAAGAACTGTTCGTCAGGAGCTTCATGAAATGGAATTCCATGGCCAAGCAGACGCACACAAGCCTAAGATCACCATGCGCTATGCAAAGCGTCGGCTGGAGTGGTGTAAGCCGCCATTGGACTCTGGAGCAGTGGAAACACATTCTCTGCAGTGATGAATCACGCTTTACCATCTGGCAGTCTGACGGACAAATCTGGGTTTGGTGGATGCCAGGAGAACGTTACCTGCCCCAATGCATAGTGCCAACTGTAAAGTTTGGTGGAGGAGGAATAATGGTCCAGGTGCTGTTTTTCATGGTTCGTGCTAGGCCCCCTAGTTCCAGTGAAGGGAAATCTTAATGCTACAGCATACAATTACATTCTAGACGATTCTGTGCTTCCAACTTTGTGGCAACAGTTTGGGGAAGGCTCTTTCTTGTTTCAGAATGACAACGCCCCTGTTCACAAACCGAGGTCCATACAGAAATGGTTTGTCGAGATCGGTGTGGAAGAACTTAACTGGCCTGCACAGAGCCCTGATCTCAACTCCATCAAACACCATTGGGATGAATTGGAATGACGACTGCGAGCCAGGCCTAATCGCCCAATATCCATGCCCGACCTCACTAATGCTCTTGTGACTGAATGAAACCAAGTCCCCACAGCAGTGTTCCAACATCTAGTGGAAAGCCTTCTCAGAAAAGTGGAGGCTGTTATAGCAGCAAAGGGGTGACCAACTCCATATTAATGCCCATGATTGTGGAATGAGATGTTCGACAAGCAGGTGTCCACATACTCTTGGTCCAGTAGTGTATTTAGGTGACATGATAACAGTACCAGTCAAAAGTTTGTACACACCTACTCATTCAAGGGTTTTTTAAATATATATTTTTTTACAATTTTCTACATTTCAGAAAAATAGTGAAGACATTAAAAACTATGAACTAACACATATCATGTAGTAACCAAAAGTGTTAAGCAAATCATGCCTTGATGACAGCTTTTCAGACTCTTGGCATTCTCTCAACCAGCCTCATGAGGTAGTCACCTGGAATGCATTTCAATTAATAGGTGTGCCTTGTTCAAATGTAATTTGTGGAATTTCTTTCCTTCTTAATGCATTTGAGCCAATCAGTTGTGTTTTGACAAGGTAGGGGTGGTATATAGAAGACAGGTAAAAGACCAAGTCCATATTATGGCAAGAACAGCTCAAATAAGCAAAGAGAAACGACAGCCCAGCATTACTTTAAGACATGAATGTCAGTCAATACGGAAAATGTCAAGAACTTTTAAAGTGTCTTCAAGTGCAGTAGCAAAAACCATCAAGCGCTAGGATGAAACTGGCTCTCATGAGGACCGCCACAGGAAAGGAAGACCCAGAGTTACCTCTGCTGCAGAGGATAAGTTCATTAGAGTTACCAGCCTCACAAATTGCAGCACAAATAAATGCTTCACAGAGTTCAAGTAAACAGACACATCTCAACATCAACTGTTCAGAGGAGACTGCGTGAATCAGGCCGAATTGCTGCAAAGAAACTACTACTAAAGGACACCAATAAGAAGATACTTGCTTCGGCCAAGAAACACGAGCAATGGACATTACACCGGTGGAAATCTGTCCTTCGGTCTGATGAGTCCAACTTTTGAGTTTTTTGTTTCCAACCACTGTGTCTTTGTGGTGAGATGTAGAGTAGGTGAACGGATGATCTCCGCATGTGTGGTTCCCACCGTGAAGCATGGAGGAGGAGATGTGATGGTGTGGGGGTGTTTTGCTGGTGACACTGTCTGTGATTTATTTTGAATTCATGGCACACATAACCAACATGGCTACTACAGCATTCTGCAGCGATAAGCCATCCCATCTGGTTTGTGCTTAGTGGGACTATCAATTGTTTTTTAACAGGACAATGACCCAACACACATCCAGGCTGTGTAAGGGCTATTTGACCAAGAATGAGAATGATGGAGTGCTGCATCAGATGACCTGGCCTCCACAATCACCCGACCTCAACCCAATTGAGATGGTTTGGGATGAGTTGGACCACAGCCAACAAGTGCTCAGCATAAGTGGGAACTTCTTCAAGACTGTTGGAAAAGCATTCCAGGTGAAGCTGGTTGAGAGAATGCCATGAGTGTGCAAAGCTGTCATCAAGGTAAAGGGTGGCTACTTTGAAGAATCTCAAATATAAAATATATTTAGATTTTTTTAAACATTTTTTTGGTTACTACATGATTCCAAACTTTTGACTGGTACGATGGGTGATAGACATCCACAAATTAATACATACCATACGAAATGTAACATATCATACTAAATGGAGTGTCACAGATTTGCATACAGAATAATACGAAATGCTCCAAGACCAGGTTGCCACTGGCCTTACCTAACCTCAGAGGCAGGAATAAGCTACGTGCCTGGCTTCACTGGCTTCACGTGGATCATTAATGTGTTATATGATAAAGGTGGTGCAGGAATTCAAATGGGGCAGCTTATTTTCAGTTTGTTTGCTTGTACACTATGGCTGTCCCCATAGGAGAACCCTTTTTGTTTCCAGGTAGAACCCTTTTTGGTTCCAGGTAGAACCCTTTTGGGTTCCATGTAGGACCCTCTGTGTAAAGTCTTTTTTTTCCTGAAACCCAAAAGGTTTCTACCTGAAATCAAAAAGGGTTCTTCAAAGGGTTCTCCTTTGGGGACAGCCAAAGAACCCTTTTAGGTACTACATAGCACCTTTTTCTAAGACTGCACATAGGTGTACTGTAATCTATGAGTCAGTGTACAATGTATAGTGTGTAAATCGGCATTAATGTGAGTGTGTGTGTGTGTGTGTGTGGATGTGTGGATGTGTGCACGTGCGCCTTGAAGGATGTGATAAGCTTCGCACATCCTTTGGAAGGACTGTATTGCAGACCTGTCAATCAAAGGACCAGTTGTGGAGAGGACCACCACAGTGAGTGAAAATGAATAACAGGAATGTTGCTGTTGGCCATACCACTATGTGAATTGCTGATGTAAGGAGAATTACGGCTTGACTACATCTTTGTCCTGAAATACAGACACAAACAACGCCAGGGTAATTTACGGTTGGTGTAAAAGTGATGGTAATTTATAGTTGGTGTAACAGTGAGGATAATTTATGGTTGTTGTAATTGACAGTTTGCCGTGGAATAGGTCTTTGAGGTTGTAGTCTAGAGTCGAGACTACATAGCCCAAAACAAGCGACCAATCAGCATCTGCATTATAGCCAGGTGATGCAGATGATATTCATTCTCAGGATAAAGTTTTTCAATATGTTTACATAATCAACATATTTCTATATTGATAGATAGCAGGGTCGGGGTCAATTCCAATTTCAGCTCAGTCAATCCAGGAAGACTGCAAGAAGTAGGTCTGTTGATCATGTTAGTATATTATAGGTAGTAATTGTTGATCATGTTAGTATATAATAGGTAGTAATTGTTGATCATGTTAGTATATTATAGGTAGTAATTGAGTTATGAAGCTTATTGTAGCCATATTTCCTTTCAGTTTCAATTTTGTTGACTAATTTAATGAGGAGGGATCAAGTAAATTAAATCACCAAAACTATTGTGTCTAACCTGAAATAAATGGACACAAAAAGAAACTCGAATATTTCACAATTTCGACAATTATATTTAACCTTAATTAAATTAAGAGCCACTTTGAGATTTGGGACATTTGAATCATTTTTGACCAATAGTTATTACCCTTTATGATTAACCATACAGTGAAAGTAAAAAAATAAAAAATAATACTTGCCTTTTTGTCTTGTCAAGACATACACCGACGCAAATGTACAACATATGTTCAAGCCTTCTCTCCATAGGCTACAAGCGTATTCATAACATTCACATAATCCATGCTTCTTCAAAAAGTGAAAGTTTGTCTAGAGGAAAATATGGCTGTAAATGATATAGATGTTCCGCCTGTTGGAGAGGTTTCGGTCTTGATGCACTCAGAAGCTAGAACAGGTTAACGCGGTTGCATGCTCTGATCAATGCGCGGTTCTGACGACGTGCAATATATCACTTTCTTACAGGTCGTCAAGAGGAGGTGGGATTTAGGCAGCTCAGCTATGTGTGTGTGACGTAACTATTGGTCTGTTATAATTGTACATTTACTTCAGAATAGCTGTACCTGGACCAGTTTCAATGATGAGCAGATTACGTTGATACATGTTGAAGTTTATCGTGGATGAAAAAGCATTGCGGGTGGGATAAACGTCAATCCCCAAAGTGACATCAGAATCCACAGAATTTCTACCGATCTGTTGCTAAAATTAGACCATGGTAAAATGTATCCATTGTTACTGTACAAGCAGCATATGACCACTAATCTATCTAATAGTACAAACCTGGCATATGACCACTAATCTAGCCCTTTACTGTGGCAGGGGTAATCTATAACAGTTGTGGGGGTACCAGCTCACTGAGGTCTAGAGATTGCTCTGGATAAGAGCGTCTGCTAAATGATGTAAATGTAAATGTAAATGTAGAGATCACTCAATGTATCTATTTTTTTTGTCACGCTTTGTAAACAGCAGGTGTAGACTAACAGTGAAATGTTTACTTCTGGGCCTTTCCCAACAATGCAGAGAGAAAAAAAAAAAATATTCGAAAAAGAATAACACACAATTAATTAGCAAACACAGTTTGGCTATATACACGTTGGTTCCAGACTTGATGCAACAGTACTGCTTGCGGTGTGGTAGCAGCTGGAGTCTTTGACTATTTCTAGGGCCTTCCTCTGACACCGCCTGGTATAGAGGTCCTGGATGGCAAGGAGCTTGGCCCCTGTGATGTGCTGGGCAGTACGCACTACCCTCTGCAGTGCCTTGCGGTCAGATGCCAAGACAAGCGCTGATGCAGCCTTTCAAGATCCTCTCAATGGTGCAGCTGTAGAACTTTTTGAGGATCTGAGGGCCTATGCTGAATCTTTTCAGTCTCCTGAGGGAGGTATTGTTGTGCCCTCTTTACAGCTGTGTTGGTGTGTGTGTGGACCATGATCATTCCTTTGTGGTGTGGACACAGAGGAACTCGAAGCTCTCGACCTGCTCCACTGCAGCCCTGTCGATGTGGTTGGGGGCGTGCTCGGCCCTCCGTTTCCTGTAGTCCACGATCAGCTCCTTAGTCTTGCTGATGTTGAGGGAGAGGTTGTTGTCCTGGCACCACACTGCCAGGTCTCTGACCTCCTCCCTATAGGCTGTCTCATCATTGTCGGTGATCAGGCCTACCACCGTCGTGTCATCTGCAAACTTAATGATGGTATTGGAGTCGTGCACGACCCCGCAGTCGGGGGTGAACAGGGAGTACAGGAAGGGACTAAGCACGTACCCCTGATGGGCCCCGTGTTGAGGGTCAGAGTGGCGGATGTGTTGTTGCCTACCCTCACCACCTGGGGGTGGCCCATCCAGGATCCAGTTGCAGAGGGAGGTGTTTAATCCCAGGGTCCTTACCTTAGTGATGAACTTGTAGGGCACTGTAGTGTTGAACACTGAGCTGAATGCAATGCTGTTCATTGACTACAGCTCAGCGTTCAACACCATAGTGCCCTCCAAGCTCATCACTAAGCTAAGGACCCTGGGATTAAACACCTCCCTCTGCAACTGGATCCTGGATGGGTAGCCCCCAGGTGTTCATTGACTCATGTAGGTGTTCCTTTTGTCCAGGTGGGAAAGGGCAGTCATCTGTGGATCTGTTGGGGCGGTATGCAAATCGGAGTGGGTCCAGGGTGTTTGGGATGAAGATGTGAGCCATGACCAGACTTTCAAAGCACTTCATGGGTACAGATGTAGTCATTTAGACAGGTTACCTTGGCGTTCTTGGGCACAGGGGCTATGGTGTTCTCAGTGGCGTGTATTCATGGATGCCAAGGGTAGCCATGCTTCCCCAAATCATTAACCAAGACATTTAAAACAATATATATAGAATTTGTCTTTTGCCCCTCTGTCTTTGTATGTGCAGGCCATCTATCTGATACTGTCTGGTCATAAAGAGTATGACAGTGTTGCCACCTGTAGCATTGACTGCAAGGGAAGCCAGCGATCATTTTGCCTCCCTTGATAAAAAAAGTATAAAAGAATAGCCAGTCAGTGTTGAGCTAAACTGAGTGCACCAAAGGAAAATGTTATGGGAAGCCAGTTTGGATTTGGCTTCTCTCCTATCACATCGTATCAAGAGAAATACGTAATTGACAGAAACAACTTCAATTGTTGCATCTCGTTGTGTTGTTTTCCTCTGGTGGCTAGCTAGCTAAAATTGGTCATTTCCTAGATTAGCCATGAATGGAGATAGGGATTTGGACTTCTGGTTTTACTTCATTCTCTGTACTGGCCAATGGTTACAACAACGATTCTGATACAACCATAAATTCATACATTGTGCCCCTGGACTGAGGGAATGAACGTTTAATATGTAGCTAGATGTAGAAGGCTAACGTTAACTAGCTAACGTTGACAATGAGTGGAAGTTAGGCTAGTAAGCAAGCATTTTAGCCAGGTAGCCTAGGACAATAAAAAATACAAGTGTGTACTGTATGACAGTCATAGACCGTTTCATCAACATGAAAGACAGGAGGATGACATTCTCTATAAGTAGGGTGAGTCAACATGTTTTTTCTACATGCATGAACATAAGCACACACTCACACACGCACACAGACGCACACACACACAAATCAGAACCAGACAGCCACATCATATTTAGTTTACGTTGATTGAACTAAATCATTTTTGGTATTTTTTAGTTGTCACTGTATTAGACTAAGCATAGCTGATTTGATGATGTTGAAATGTTGAAGTTTAAATGGTGCTGGAATAGTGGAGGCAGCTCCTGTTTTCTTTGCGACTTACGGTAACTCTCTGTGGTTCTAAATCAATAGTTGTTTAGTAGTCTGAAAATTAAGGAAACTTTAATTTGCTTGATCATACTGTAGGTCATGTAACTGTTTGTTACTGTACATGCAATATGCTTTGTGCACTTCACCGGACAGAGGTTGTTTTCCGGTTTTGTGATGTGGTTGAATTTATTCTGCCACTGTGTCTTCTTATTGTCTCGGTCTCAGACGTATATTTCAGTCGCAAGGCATATAAACTAAAAGGTTATAGAGCAAACAACGCAATTATCACAACACATAGTGTCGCGGGTATGTAGGACAGGAGGAAGGAGCAGAGTCAAATGCAGGATGTGATAGTTCAGTAGGCCGAAGTTTAATTGCACTCAACACGCTAGGTGTATCAACAACACAGAGATCGCAGAAAACCCCAAAAGGGAAACAGGTAATCCAGATGAAGAGGCGAAAATACGCACGGGGCGCAGCCCGGCTTAAATCGATACTCCAAATAATAAAATGCTGGAGCAACATACAAAGTACAACCACACTGCCCGCTGACAATCAAAAATAATCCCGCACAAGACACAACACCCACAGGAACAAACTAAATACCCCCCCCCCCCACTAATGACAGAAACGAAAACAGGTGTGGACTTAGACAGACAAAACACAACGAACACAGAAACATAGATCGGTGGCAGCTAGTAGACCGGCGACAACGACCGCCGAGCGCCGCCCGGCCGAGGAGGGGCACCATTTTCTGTGGATACTGTGACACATAGGTTGTAATAAAATATTCATTTTTTTCTGGCTTGGCTTCCCCAGTGATTTTACCCACGCACTGCTACTGGGTGGTATGCTTGAAACATGAAGGTCAGGGAGAGGTTGAATATGTCAGTGAAGTCTCACATCGGCTATGGAGAGTGTGTCCACACAGTCATCCAGAACAGCTGGTGCTCTCATTCATGGTTCAGTGATGCTAGCCTCGAAGCGAGCATAGAAGGTATTTAGCTCATCTGATAGGCTCGTGTCACTGAACAGCTCGTGGCTGGGTTTCCCTTGTAATCCGTGATAGTTTGCAAGCCCTGCCACATCCGACAAGCGTTAGAGCCAGTGTAGTGGGATTCGATCTTGGTCCTGTATTGACGCTTTGCCTGTTTGATGGTTCGTTGGAGGGTGTAGCGGGATTTCTTAGAAGCTTCCGGGTTAGAGTCCCGCTCCTTGAAAGGAAAGCTCTAGCCTTTAGCTCAGTGCGGATGTTGCCTGTAATCCATGACTTCTGTGTGCAAAGCCATCAAGGCAAAGGGTGGCTATTTGAAGAATCTCAAATATAAAATATGTTTTGATTTATTTAACACTTTTTTGGTTACTACATGATTCCATATGTGTTATTTCATAGTTTTGATGTCTTACTATTATTCCACAATGTAGGAAATAGTAAAAATAAAGAAAAACCCTTGAATGAGTTGGTGTTTTAAAACTTTTGGCCGGTATTGTACATTAGGAGGGCCTGTGTCTCACATTGGCCCAATGAGGATTTAAAAGGAGAGAGTCAACATCACTCACCTGATGTCACAAAATTTTGTCTACGGAAAGGATATTTGCCAACCTGCTTTGATTTGTCTATAATTCGGCTATGGAATTTAAATAAACAGACAATAAAAGAAGTGTCAAATTGTGCACCATGGTGACCGCAATCATGTTACATGAGTGTTGACAAAAATCTTCAGGCAGCAACACATTCACAAACCATTTCCTTGTGAGGCTGACGAGGAGAGAAGCTCAGGGTCTAGCCCACACAATCAACCCATGTTGAGGGATGTTGGTGGAGAGGATGTGACACCTTCCTTTTATCAGCAGAACCACTTAGTTTCCATCTACTGTCTGTGGTGCCTTTGGAGTCATATCTAATGTTCTATTCTGCAGTGGAGCGAAGCAAATTGGGCCAAGAATTCAATTGTAGCTTACATTTTTAAGAATGTCGGTAGAATAAATAAATAAAAATAAGCCTGTAAGCCATGTAACTTTCAGTGTGTTAGTTGTGTAGAAATGGGGAAATAAAAGAGCTTGCTGATGAGGTGTATGGCACTACAGACGGGTAAAAAAATGATAAGAACATGTGATTTAAATTAATCAGTGTCCTCAACTGCAGTCATAATTGTATTGCTTATAGATATTAGCTTGCAAACACAGACAAGTGAATAAAAAACATAATACATACATTTTTCGTTAAATCTACTTCTCAACCTCATTCATCAAATTTAACAAAGCTTTTTGTAATTTCATAATAAGTTAAACGGTCTTGTAGTGTTAACGTTACATTGAGGACTTCAAAGACCTGTTAAATCGACCCAGTTTGAATGGTCCTCTGATACATACTGTAAGTAGTTTGAGTTTTTACTGGTACATGCCAACAAAAATACATCGTGCCCGTAGGCTCAAACCATAGACATCACATTATTCTATCTGTCCTATTGTGGCGTCTGTGACCTGCAGTTATGGAACGTTTCCAAACTAGTATAATTAATTGGCTGAGCCCTCCTGGTGACCTGGATGGAATTGTGTGATACTTCCTTAACCTATAGGAAGTCGTCAATGTCGCAGCCCATGATAAAACAGCTTTTAGGTACTAGCCCTCTATCTATCTCTATGGTTCAAACATCAACGAGCCCAGGTCCCTTAAATCATTGACTGAAGAGTGGCGCTATAAAAGGAGTGGGGGAAGGAAATAAGACGACATTGGCATCCTGTCGACTGTTAGCTATGATGGACTGATAAATTCAACAACTCTTTACTTTATAAAGTGTTCCCCACACAGTACATACCATGCTCTGGCTATGCTCACCCTACTTTTAATCTAATTTCTATTTCAGCGAGACATCAGAGACCTTTGTCACGTAGCCGATTGCTCTTTTTAGCCAGTCCATTTCTTCAGATAACACATGAAAATGAGCAAGCCAGGAACTGTAGAAACCAGAAACCAACCCAACCACAACATGACCACAGTGGTCAGTGTGAAGCATCAGACGTCATTAGGCCGGTTTTCATTGATCAAGGTTTATTCGATAAAAGCAATGTCGCAACAACAAACAAATAGAAACGGCAGATATAGGAGAAATGTTCTAAAAATCGACACATTTTGTATCCGTTCGGCATAGGTGGATTTTTTGTTTTGTCTAACTTTCTTCATCGCGAAAAATGATGGAAACTTTAAAAAATATATAAAATGATTGCGGAATAAATTTGAAGGTACGCGGGGCACGTGATGTCATCACGTTATTATAAAGCTCCACTCCAAATCTAATTCTAAATACCTACTGCTTGCTAAATCTAGTTTTACATCTAAAACATTTACATCTAAATGTTTCTTTGCAGAACAAGGATTGTCTTAATCGCCTTGCTTTTCTGGTTGGCTGGATGCAAGTTTCGCCATCCAATTATTTCAGATATAGGCTACAGGAGCATAAGTTTCACCATAGCACGGAGTGTGCATTCTATCCATGCGGGCTACCTGAGACATGAAACAGATAGGTGGGAGGGCATACAGGCTGTCAGCAACTTATTAACGCACAATTTGCCTAAATGGATCATAGAAACACTTCAATCACTTTTTTATTCGACACCAGGTTTGTGTGTGATGTCATTACATCCAGCTGTTTTTTTAGCGGCAAAATAGTTCATAGGAAACACACCGCAGTATTTTCAATGCAAGCGTTCTAAATGTCAACAAAAAAATACTTTACAAGTTAATGGAAATGTAGCCACTGGGAAAACCCTGAACAACAGTGTTGATCTATTTCACTGACATCAGATGGGCAACATTTCAACCATGAAGATATCAAATATCTTACTTTATTTGACTATGACAATGTGAACAGAGGTGCAGTTTATTTATAGGCAAATTCAAAAAGAGAAGAAACCAGTTCACCCGTGGAAAATTTGGACACATAAATACACACACTACCAATCAACGGTTTGGACACACCTCATTCAAGGGTTTTTCTTTATTTGTACTATTTTATACATTGTAGAATGATAGTGAAGACATCAAAACTATGAAATAACACATGGAATCATGTAGTAACAAACAAAAATGTTAAACAAATAAAAACACATTTTATATTTGAGATTCTTCAAAGTTGCCACCCTTTGCCTTGACAGCTTTTTAGACTCTTGGCATTCTCTCAACCAGCTTCTTGAGGTAGTCAGCTGGAATGCATTTCAATTAACAGGTATGCCTTTGAAGCATGGAGGAGGAGGTGTGATGGTGCTTTGCTGGTGACCCTGTCAGTGATTTTTTTTAGATTCAAGGAAAACTTAACCAGCATAGCTACCACAACATTCTGCAGCGATACGCCTTCCCATCTATCTGGTTTGCGCTTAGTGGGACTATAATTCGTTTTTCAACAGGACAATGACCGAACACACCTTCAGGTTGTGTAAGGGCTATTTGACCACTATTATTCTACAATGTAGAAAATAGTACAATAAAAGAAAAACCCTTGAATGAGTAGGTGTGTACAAACTTTTGACTGGTAACTAATATATATATATATATATATATATATATATAAAATCCTGGCAATGACCAGTACCTATTCAATGAATGTAGCTCATCTTAGCAGAGGCATGTCAGGCAACCTTATCAGACGACTTTATGAGCAACAACATAATGTTGTGAGTTATTCACATAGAATCTTAAGATAAGGAGACTTTTGCAATGTACCATAAACACCACTCATAAGTTCTCATACACACATACATACAGTTGGAGTCATACGTTTACATAAATGAGTTTTAATGACTCCAAACTAAGTGTTTCAACCACTCCAAAAATGTCTTGTTAACAAACTATAGTTTTGGCAAGTCGGTTAGGACATCTACTTTGTGCATGACACAAGTAATTTTTCCAACAATTGTTTACAGATTATTTCACTTATAATTCAATGTATCACAATTCCAGAAGGTCAGAAGTTTAAAGGCACAGTCAACTTAGTGTATGTAAACAGGTTTGGAAAATTCCAGAAAATGTCATGGCTTTAGAAGCTTCTGATAGGCTAATTGACATCATTTGAGTCAATTGGAGTTGTACCTGTGGATGTATTTCAAGGCATACCTTCGAACTCAGCGCCTCTGATTGACATCATGGCAAAATCAAAAGAAATCAGGCAAGACCTCAGAAAAAGAATTGTAGACCTCCACAAGTCTGGTTCATCCTTGGGAGCAATTTCCAAACGCCTGAAGGTACCACGTTCATCTGCACAAACAATACTACGCAAGTATACACACTATGGGACCACGCAGCCTTCATACCGCTCAGGAAGGAGACGCGTTCCGTCTCCTTGAGATGAACGTACTTTGGTGCGGAAAGTGCAAATCAATCCCAGAACAGCAGCAAAAAGGACCTTGTGAAGATGGAGGAAACAGATACAAAAGTATCTATATCCACAGTAAAACAAGTCCTATATCGACATAACCTAAAAGGCCGCTCAGCAAGGAAGAAGCCACTGCTCCAAACCTGCCATAAAAAAGCCAGACTACGGTTTGCAACTGCACATGGGGACAAAGATTGTACTTTTTGGAGAAATGTCCTCTGGTCTGATGAAACAAAAATAGAACTATTTGGCCATACTGACCACTGTTATGTTTGGAGGAAAAGGGGGGATGCTTGCAAGCCGAAGAACACCATCCCAACCATGAAGCACGGGGGTGGCAGCATCATGTTGTGGGGGTGCTTTTCTGCAGGAGAGACTGGTGCACTTCACAAAATAGATGGCATCATGAGGGTGGAAAATTGTGGATATTTTGAAGCAACATCTCTTGACATCAGTCAGGAAGTTAAAGCTTGGTCGCAAATGGGTCTTCCAAATGGACAATGACCCCAAGCATACTTCCAAAGTTGTGGCAAAATGGCTTAAGGACAACAAAGTCAAGGTATTGGAGTGGCCATCACTAAGCCCTGACCTCAATCCCATAGAACATTTGTGGGTAGAACTGAAAAAGCTTGTGCGAGCAAGGAGGCCTACAAACCTGACTCAGTTACACCAGCTCTGTCAGGAGGAATGGGCCAAAATTCACCCAACTTATTGTGGGAAGCTTGTGGAAGGCTACCCGAAACATTTGACCCAAGTTAAACAATTTAAAGGCAATGCTACCAAATACTAATTGAGTGTATGTAAACTTCTGACCCACTGGGAATGTGATGAAAGAAATAAAAGCTGAAATACACCACTACTATTATTCTGGCATTTTAGATTCTTAAAATAAAGTGGTGATCCTAACTGACCTAAAACAGGGAATTTTGACTAGGATTAAGTGTCAGGAATTGTGAAAAAGTGAGTTTAAATGTATTTGGCTAAGGTGTATGTAAACTAAACAAACAAACACACACAGTTGTATACTTTCTAACCTCAAAACAATTGAAGATTTTACACCTTCCCCATGCATGGGAACATACTTAGCTAATTTGATTTCACTGTGGAGGAAAGGGCTTTAGTGTATAGGATACCAAATGTCTTTGGGGTAATTCCTCACGAAACCAGGACAAAAAGCTATCATGGGATTTTCATGAAATGTATTCTTAAAGTATAATCGAGAAATCATTTATCAAAGTGTGCATTTTAGCCTTACCCAGGCAGGCCTCTAAAGACTCCATAATGTTTCATATGTAGGTGACACAAAGCAAAAATGTGTGTCATATGAAGCTTTACCAATGTATCATAACCGGCCGTGGTTGGGAGTCCCATAGGGCGGCGCACAATTGGCCCAGTGTCGTCCGGGTTTGGCCGGCATTGTAAATAAGAATTAGTTCTTAACTGACTTGCCTAGTTAAATAAAAGGTAAAAAAAAAAATACCGCTTGCTCTGAAATGTGTGTTGATTTCAATAATTTTCTTAATTTAATGAATATAAAACAAATATAAAAATGTAATGGCCCATTTTATACAGAGAAATTGGCATAGTAGGCAATGTAACCAATCACATAAGGCCAAAATGTCAGAAATAGGCCAACTTTGATTAATGATTTCTCAATTATGCTTTTAGATACTAAATGACACACAGTGCCTTCGGAAAGTATTCAGACCCCTTGACGTCAACATTTTGTTACGTTACAGCCTTATAAAATGGATAACATAAAACAATATCCTCAGAAATCTACACACAATACCCCATAATGACAAAGCAAAAACAAGTCGACATTTTTGCTAATTTATCAAAAAAACTAAAACAGAAATACCTTTTACGTAAGTATTCAGACCCTTAGCTATGAGACTCGAAAATAAGCTCAGGTGCATCCTGTTTCCATTGATCATCCTTGAGATGTTTCCACAACTTGATTGGAGTCCACCTGTGGTAAATTCAATTGATTGGACATGATTTGGAAAAACACACACCTGTCTATATTAGGTCCCACAGCATGTCAGAGCAAAAACCAAGCCATGAGGTCGAGGGAATTGTCCGTAGGGCTCCGAGAGAGGATTGTAATCGAGGCACAAATCTAGGGAAAGTTACAAAAACATTTCTGCCGCATTTAATGTCCCCAAGAACACAGTGGCCTCCATCATTCTTAAAAATGGAAGACGTTTGGAACCAACAAGCCTCATCCTAGAGCTAAACTGAGTAATCGGGGAAGAAGGGCCTTGGTCAGGGAGGTGACCAAGAACCCAAATGGTCACTCTGACAGAGCTCTAGAGTTCCTCTGTGAAGATGGGAGCCTTTATGATATAGTAGCCAGACGGAAGCCACTCCCCAGTAAAAAGCACATGACAGCCCACTTGGAGTTTGCCAAAAGGCATCTAAAAAGGAAACAAGATTCTATGGTCTGATGAAACCAAGATTGAACTCTTTGGCCTGAATGCCAAGTATCACGTCTGGAGGAAACCTGGCACCATCTCTATCATGCTGTGGGGATGTTTTTCCGCGGCAGGGACTGGGAGACTAGTCAGGATAGAGGCAAAGATGAACGGAGCAAAGTACAGAGATCCTTGATGAAAACCTGCTCCAGAGTGCTCAGGACCGCAGACTGCGGCGACGGTTCACCTTCCAACAGGACAACGACACTAAGTACACAGCCAAGACAACTCAGGGGTGGCTTTGGGACAAGTCTCAATGTCATTGGCTGGCCCAGCGAGAGCCCAAACTTGAACCCGATCTAACATCTCTGGACAGACCTGAAAATAGCTGTGCAGCGATGCTCCCTATCCAACCTGACAGAGCTTGAGAGGATCTGCAGAGAACAATGGGAGAATCTCCCCAAATACAGGTGTGCCAAGCTTGTAGCGTCATACCCAAGAAGACTCAAGGCTGTAATTGCTGCCAAACGTGCTTCAACAAAGTACTGAATAAAGGGTATGAATACTTATGTGAATGTGATCCGTCTTTATTTTTAATAAATTAGCAAAAATTTCTACAAAACCAGTTTTTGCTTTGTAATTATGGAGTAGTGTGTGTAGAAAAAATAACTATTTATATCAATTTTAGAATAAGGCTGTAACCTAACAAAATGTGGAAAAAGTCAAGGGGGTCTTAATACTTTCCGAAGGCACTGTATGTCAACAATCATTCCTCCAAAGGACCATTCTATGGATTACATGTCATGAAAATCCCCAAAATCATAGTCTATTTTTTTTGTCCTTGTTTGTCCATGAGGAATCACCCTTTGAAACCTTCAAAGTGTTTTTTTATGGCATTGATGAAGGTTTAAACACATTCCATTTGAGTAAAGAGCCTCCCCTCCCGTCGTTGTGCTTTGAAACCAGTGAGGATTTGTGGAACAGTAAGCGGTGCCTTTACCGTAATGACAAATCTGTTAGCTTATCAGGTTAGCTCCCTGTGTTGTTCAGCCTATTTATGGATTGGTGTGTTACAGGGAAACTGACCTCACTATACACCCAGAGACTGGCCATGATGGCCAACCATCAGTTTCGCAGAGTTTGGACACAACAGACTGCTAGACTGAGAAAAATAACAAAAATGTAAAATGGTGTAAAAGACTTCAATGCGATTGACTTCTGTTACTAATGGTCAATGCTTATTGTATTGGCCAATTATGACAAACAAGAGACTAACATGGCACTGACTATTGTGAAGTTCAAGATATCTTCATCTGCCAAACTTATATATATATTCCAAAGAGATAATGTACATCACAGCAAAGCATCGGGCTAAAACAGTACACAACACCTACCGTTGCAGTTAAGCTGGACCCTCTATCAGGCAAGGCACACTTACCATTAAAGTCATTGCTCGGACAAAATGGGCAAAGCAATTTTTAAAACGCAGTCCTGTTCTCTGCAGTATTCCAAATCCATACCCACATTATTTTTCAGCTCGCTAAACATGTACTACCTAACTTGCAGTGTAGTGTTGGAGGTGATCATGGCGTTATAGGCTACTGCTGACAGCGCAGAGTTCACATAAGGCTGGGGTCAAGAGGTCAAAAGACTTGAGTATACAGGAAGTCACTGATCCAAGGAAAGTTGAGTGACAGATGGGGGGCCTGGTCAACACATTGTCCAATAACCAGGGCCTCGGTCTATCCATAGCATAGTCTTCGAGGGTTTCAGTCTAACTGAGAAGCCACATGAGCATCCCAAGCCAAGAGTTTGTAGAACATTGCAGTGTACACATGGAAAATATTGGATGGATTGAAGCGATAGCGCTTAAAATGTAGAACTCAGGGTCCCAGAAGTCCTTGCAGGTAGCATTAGCTGATGTTGCTCTAAGGTTGTCCAGTGTTGCGATGACAGCCTTGGCTGGAAATGTAGTCTGGGGTGTGCGGGGCAGCGAGGTGTTCAGGCTTGAAGATGGGTCACGTCTCAAAGTACTTGTAGATGGCCGTGACGTAGGTCATCACACTCTGCCAGTCAGGCCTCTCTGTGTACACCATCTCTCCAATGTCCTGAGAGAGTGAGTCAGAGAGAGATAATATGGGTTGCAATACAAATGCGTAACACACTGCATAGTTTCTTTCGCTGCAAATTGTACGTGCAGAATATTCTCTGAGTAAGAGATGGTGAGGAATAAGCAAGCACCCCTCGTTTGGCCTAAGAGTAAGAAGTCACAATACTTTCCACCAGAGAAAGATTGAGAGGTGTTCCTGCCTCTACTTAATATCTAAATGGTCATATAATTGTCAACCCAGAGAGCATGTCTCTGTTGTTTTAATAGCAAATCTCCTCCCTCTGTCGTCTCTCTGGCGTGTGTATTGGGGAAAACAGTGGATCACCCACAGAGGCAACCCAGCCTGTCTCTTGTTAAGATGAAGTCAACTGGCCTTGGTGTGACACAGCTCCTAAATAAACTGGAGCTGCTCGCTATTGACATGAACACTTCTTTTAAGGCCTCACAGGCTACAGCCGGCCAAACTATGTGACGTTGGTGTGCATTGCTGCTGTAGGTGCAACTATATATCAGCCCCGTCTTTCTGTTGCCTAGTCAAGCCTTACAAAGGGGAGGAAGTTACATGGAATGTCTCTCTCACCCCCGTCAAATAAAGCATCTCACTCATTTCCTGCTACGCTTTTAGTGGTAGTCAAATATCCTTTCGTTCAAATGGTGGAGCCGTCTTGGGTTCCTTTTAGCTCGGACACCTACCAACGTGGACTTGATCCCGACACTTTCCGCGGCCTGGAAAGCCAGTGTGAAATTCTGCTTCTGAAAGAAAAGGGAGAAAATAAACGTTTTTGATGAACGAACAACAAAGCGCGTACATGACACAAATTTCCAAACACTTGTAGGGGCGGATTCCTGGACACAGCTTAAGCCTAGCTATGGACTATAAAGCAAGCTCAATGGAGAATCTCCAATGAAAATGCTTTTAAGTCCACGATTAGACTTAATCTGTGTCCAGGGACTCCACCATGACTGCCTTAGTTGACAGTGGGAGCCTCTCTCACCTTGTCCTGGCTGGAGAGCTCCTGGTAGGGGATGTGGGCAGGCAGGTAGGTGTGGAGAACAGCACAGAAGGCCAGCCCGTCGTTCCAGCTACTGCTGAAGTTGGTGATGTCGATGTTCTGCAGAGAAGGAGCATAACAGTAAGGAATCAACAAAACCCCAGCCATATGCTATCCTTATGTTTGACCATGTCATCCCAAACCACCAGCAACAACCGTAGATTACGCAAACTGTGGTCTTTCAAGGGAAGTGGAAGAAGGAACATGTTTTAGCACACTAGTTACACTTCACACTGCCTTGCACTCGAGCGAGAGAGTTTGACTTCAACCTTCCGCCACCCCCTTCTGCGTGCCCAATGAGCCCTGGTCAAAAGTAGTGCACTATATAGGGAATAGGGTGCCATTTGGGACGCAGCCCTTGCCTACAGCAAGGCAGCCCTCACATGTCTTCTAAGGGTCACAGGGAACCTGTGTCAATCATCAGAGATGGTTGCGTGTCAAGGGACATGGGGAGAAGAAAATGGCACAGATACCAGGGCACCATTACACAAGGGACACCGCAGTGTGGCGCATGGAAGAGGAAGGGGGTGCCTGCTTACTTCGCCAAGAGGTGTCACTGCTCTCTGTGGGACCCCAATTCACTGGCTCTCCGGGATCACAACACCCGTCTCACTGGTGTTAACCAGGACTACACATGCTGCGGACAAAGGCACTCTAGTCACTAACTATGGTGAGTCACACTGGTTGCGTAGCTTTGCCAACTCGTCTTTTCCTCGGAAACCTTCCCCACACAAAAAGGACTACTATTGAGAAAGGACTGTTAAAAACGCTGACATACTTAGAAACAAGGAACATAAAAATTAGGCATGTTTAAGGAATGCATTCTCTATGCATCCCCGTGCTTTACCAGAGGAGGATATGAATCAACGATGCATCGTAGAGTTCAAGCGACAGGAGGATCCCAGCAGAGAGCATTAAAGTATAATCTGTGGAAAAACAGGGCTGAGCTACGGTAGGAAAGGCTTGGCTGGTAGCAGTGTGTTTACAGTGAGCATGGCAGTGAGTGAGTCAACTGGCACAAAGCACTCCGAGCAGCAACAGAGCACAGGTAATGAGCACATTAACTATGGGCCACATGAAAACAATGCCACATAGGCCTATATACCGTATATAAAAAAAGAGAACAAGAGAGAAGACTGTTTGTGGAGAGAAAATTTACGATTTAGAAGGGATCCAGGGGACCAATAGAAAATACAAACTAAAGAGGCTATTTAGCATTGTAGCAAAGGCCTTGTCGTTCCATTTCCCAGACTGAACAGCTAAGAACTCGTGGGCAACTCCATAGGGGGCCCCCCCCTAAAAAAAGAGAGGTTTATAGTCTCTGTTGTAGCACAAAATGCCCATTTGTGCCAACGTGCCCCAGCCCATGCCGTGCAGAGATTCAGCGAACGGGAGAGGGCAGAGGAAGGGCCGGGACGTCGGTGAAGTCTGGCACACTTCCTGGAGAGGGTAAAGCCTAACTGCTACCATGGTAACTACACAGGGCAGTCCTTAATGCTTCCTGGTGGGTAAACATCTTAAAAGCCTGGAAGGAGTAGGAAGGGGCTCTGATTGGAAACGAACAGGAAGGAAACGCAGCGTTTACCGCCTGTGTTTGCAGCTATTGGAGAAAGCGCATAAGGCAATGGCCCTATTGATCAAAACAGAGTAACGGTAATGATCTGATATTCTTTCCTGCATCTAAACCGGTTGAGAAACCAAAGCATTGTCCAATGGGATGGAGTGAGTACGGTGCGCTAGTTGGGGTCTTATGGCAGCCTGTACCCTCCACCCATTCCCCACCCTGTTAGTACCTGGTATCCTTCAGTCTTCTTCTGGCACCACTTGAGCAGGGCGTTCCTCTTGGATCCCCCGTACTCCCTGGCCAGTGCAGACAGGGCGTCTTTTCTCCCCTCCCTATGGACACACAGAAGGAATGAAAGAGCACACGGACAGAAAGAAGGATCCTACACAAAGGGCCGTTTTACAGACACAGAGTAAGCCTGATCTTGGACTAAAATACATTTTCTATGGAGATTCTCCATTGAGCCTGATTTTTTTTGTGTCCAGGAAACAGTCTCGTCGTGTCTCTTTCAGAAGATGATCTACAACACGTCGGGGGGGCATTGAAAAACTAAAAAATGCAATGTGTTATCTGTCTTTCATCCTATGTAACTATACTCTCCCAGACCCCTGCATTCACCAACTAGCATGTCAAGATGGTGAACAATAGAATCCTTCCATGAGATTGAATGACTCAGAGAGAGGGGGATAGAGAGAGCGCGAGGGGAATACAGAGATGGAGCTCAGGAACGAAATTTGTCCTTTCAGTCGAGCCCCTCAGCCATTCAGAGCAGTGTGTGTTGTCAGCGGTCAATATATGGTTATCAGGTTACAGTCAATTAGATTTCCAGTCAACGCCTCCCAAATGACCTGGCATTTCCAGTTCGCCCCCTGCGTCCCTCTGTTAGACTGGACAATCAGTCTGTCACTTTGCTCATCTACTCATTTGTTCAGCCATGGGGACATGGGACACAGACGCACAAACAGATAGCACGCCACACAGATACTGACGCACACAGACGGAGAGAGAGAGGGTGCATACCGTAAGCGTCCCCTTGTGGAGGGAGGGACTGAGGCGGTGGGGGAGGAGGCTGCGGGGGAGGAGGTGTTCTCTAAGGAAGACATGTCTCTCTTCAGCTCCTCACTGCTCCTGCGAGACACTGGGGACACAGGTCACTGTTTTAGTAGTAGCTTACCACAGTGTCATCAGTACCACAATCACATTACTTTAACTATCAAGCCGCAATCAGGTCACTTGGAGCACACAGGAACAGATTTATGTTACAGCCTCTGACACAGGTACATATGGTGGCGTAAACACACACCTGAGAGGGACTTGGAGGAGGAGTCCATGTTGGGGACCCTCTGAAGGACAGAGGGGGTGCGGGTCCCAGAGGAGGCCCGGAACAGGTGATCTGCTGTAGGGGATGGAGAACACACACCAGTCCCTATTACTCTAAATGAACCCATAGGGGAACTAAGAGCCCTACCAGTAAAATAAGCTAACGACAGAGCCCAAGTTAAAACCTTCATTAATACCTGTTAATGCAAGCAGACTTTTTCTCGAAATACAAAAGCAGTGGGCTGCTTTTGTGCCATGCTTCGTGGAAAAACAGTGTGAGCTGAGCTAGCAGCGGTGGCTCTAAATTAGCGTGTGAACGGGGGGCTAAATCCACCGTGGCACACTCCCATTTCTCCTGGTCCGCAGCACAAATGGCACCCTATTAAATGCACTACTTTTGACCAGGGCCTATAGGGCTCTGGTCATTAAAGTGGTGCACTATACAGGGAATAGGATGCCATTTTCACCAAGCCCTGTTGTCTGGGCCTGTGGCCTCCCCACTGAGGGCTGCCTGCTATATGAACCTCATTTTAAAATGAAAGGGTCGGTTGGGGGGGCTTCTTCCATTATTACACCTGACACTCAAGATAGAGGTCAATCTCACAGTCCTGGTGGGTCGGAGTTATCCAATCCCCTACCATTCTGCTACACACTGCCCTACCGTTACAACCACCACTGTCCAGGCGATACATGGACCTCCTAGACGGCACTCTTGGCTTGCGGGGTTCTTTGTCTGAGATGTCACGGCGCAGTGAGGAAACCTACTAAACTAGTTGAATGCCCTGACTAGAAGAGCATCTACTAAAATGACTAATGTCATGTGATTGCCCGAAATCGTAGTCGTATGTTCTTTCGACCAATCAAATTAGTCAAAATATTACAATTAGAATCTTTTATTAAAAACACCCTGTGTTTTAATGAAATCAACTATATGCATTGAGCTTGTCTGATGCTTTAAGCACACCGTTTGATGAAATAGAACACAAATGATTCAAGAGAGCCAGAGATCAAGATAACCAGAAGAAACACAATTAAAAACGCACATGCTGGCTTTCGGAGATTCTGCCGTTACTCTCCTGAAGTTGCCGGAAATAGGCTAGAGGAGTCGGCAACCTTTCTCATATGGAATGCCAATTTATCTTACCATTTCTTCTGATCTCTGTGCCAGTTATGGTTTTCATATGAACATTTTCGTGGAACAGTTCCATTTATAATAACGTATTCATATTGCAAAATCATTGTCATGTGGTTAACCAGAATTCTATCCAAATCTATATTCAAATGATAAACCTAAAAAGTAACTTATTGCCAACTATGTAAAACATGCCTACATAAAGCCAACAAATAAAAACATTGCAGCCACAGGTAGAAAATATCCTGATAAAAATAAACATCCTACAAATCACATTGGCTATGCATGGCCTGTCTGCAACCAACTTAAAAAACATTGTATCAACTATTAACTTGGGTCAGGCCCTGAAGCGGATTCCAGCAATCTTGCAACATTGTATAAAATATTCTGTGCCCTCAAGAGTTTCCTGCACCAGTGAGCTTGGGACAGACACAGCTGTAGGCCATTTGTGCTGTAGGCTATTCAGGTAGACACATTTTCAAAAGTTGACACACCTACTCATTCAAGGGTTTTTCTTTATTTTGACTATTTTCTACATTGTACAATAATAGTGAAGGCATCAAAACTATGAAATAACACACACATGGAATCATGTAGACAGCTTTGCACACTCTTGGCATTCTCTCAACCAGATTCATGAGGTAGTCACCTAGAATGCCTTTCAATTAACAGGTGCGCCTTGTTAAAAGTTAATTTGTGTAATTTCTTTCCTTCTTAACACATTTGAGCCAATCAGTTGTGTTGTGACAAGGTAGGGGTGGTATACAGAAGATAGCCCTATTTGGTAAAAGTCCAAGTCCATATTATGGCAAGAACAGCTCAAATAAGCAAAGAGAAACGACAGTCCATCATTACTTTAAGACCTGAAGGCCAGTCAATACGGAACATTTCAAGAACTTTGAAAGTTTCTTCAAGTGCAGTCGCAAAAACCATCAAGCGCTAGGATGAAACTGGCTCTCATGAGGACCGCCACAGGAAAGGAAGACCCAGAGTTACCTCTGCTGCAGAGGATAAGTTCTTTAGAGTTACCAGCCTCAGATTGCAGCCCAGATAAATGCTTCACAGAGTTCAAGTAACAGACACCTCTCAACATCAACTGTTCAGAGGAGAATGCGTGAATCAGGCCTTCATGGTCGAATTACTGTAAAGAAACCACTACTAAAGGACACCAATAACAAGAAGATACTTGCTTGGGCCAAGAAACACGAGCAATGAACATTAGACCGGTGGAAATCTGTCCTTTGGTCTGATGAGGGTAAATTAGAGATTTTTGGTTCCAACCGCCGTGTCTTTGTGAGACGCAGAGTAAGTAAACGGATGATCTCCGCATGTGTGGTTCCCACTGTGAAGCATGGAGGAGGTGGTGTGATGGTGTGGGGGTGCTTTGCTGGTGACACTGTCTGTGATTTATTTAGAATTCAAGGCACACTTAACCAGCATGGCTACCACAGCATTCTGCAGTGATACGCCATCCCATCTGGTTTGCGCTGAGTGGGACTATCATTTGTTTTTCAACAGGACAATGACCCAACACACCTCCAAGCTGTGTAAGGGCTATTTGACCAAGAAGGAGAGCGATGGAGTGCTGCATCAGATGACTTGGCCTCCACAATCACCCAACCTCATCCCAATTGAGATGGTTTGGGATGAGTTGGACTGCAGAATGAAGGAAAAGCAGCCAACAAGTGCTCAGCATATGTAGGAACTTCTTCAAGACTGTTGGAAAATGCAAAGGGTGGCTACTTTGAAGAATCGCAAATATATTTTGATTTGTTTAACACTTTTTTGGTTACCACATGATTCCATGAGTGTTATTTCATAGTTTTGATGTCTTCATTAATTGTTCTACAATGTAGAAAATAGTAAAAATAAAGAAAAACCCTTGAAATTAGTAGGTGAACAAACTTTCGACTGGTACTATACATTTGCTACTGCTCGACAAAAAAATAACTCTTGCTCGACCAACAGCCTACTGACCAAACAATCGACCAGTCGACTAATTGGAGTCAACGGTTGTCCAACAGAATATAGTTGATATGAATGAAGACTGTTGTACCCACCTGGCATATTGAGGTCTGTGTAGCTGGACCTTTTATCCACCATGGAGGACAGGGGTTTGGGGGTCGACGCAGTGTGCCTCTAACACAGCAACAGAGGAGAATTACACACACACACACGCACTTACAGCAATATACTTCATTAATGAGGACAGCAGAGCTAAACTACTCAAAGTAATGAACTTCCTAATATTTTAGTCGCACCAAAGAAAAGTGATTAAAAAATATATATATATATTAAAATACAATTTTTAAAAAGAGTGCAGTTGTTGAAAGCCCAAGGGCTTATATGAAAACCACACCAAAGTGTATTTTTTTTAAATAAAAGTCAACAAAACCTACAAATTATAAATGAATTGATCAGTAAACTTTGGGGTTTGTTAATTAAGGTGAAGTGTACCATCATTATGTAATGATGTTGGTGCTGAGTTTGAGCCACAGAGCAATAACGCTAGCCTGAGTGCCATCCATGTTGTTTGTGCTGTCATGCCAACTCCTCGTCACGCCAAACATTGTTGGCTTTGCAATGACAGAGATGGAGTTGGCAAGACAAAGGCTAAACAGATGGGACTAGGCTAGGATAACTCATGGTGTACTGGAAGAGGATGTGGGTCACAGAGTGCTTCCACTTTCAGTGTCTTGAGCCCGTTTCCTCCATTTCAGGGGCATTAAACTCATTTTGCCCCGGGGGCCGCATTGGGTCTTCAACGAGGTCCGGATGGCAGGACTGAAAATAGGTTAGATTTCCTCACCGTCAAAATTTGCACAAAAAACAAAAGTCCTCTATCCATCGTTTTGGAATTTCCGATGCCCTCTGTCTAGCTTTCACTTCGGTGATTATTAGCGAACTGGACAGTCAAGAAACTATAGGATTTATTACTCAAAACTACCCGCGGGCCAGATATTTCACCCCCCTGCACTGCTTTGTCCTCTCTGACTCACTGCACTACTCTTTCTATTCCAGGAGGCCTGCAATTACTGACTTGGCACAAATAAACCAACGATGAAACACGACACAAATTTAGAAAAGGAGACATCAGCCTAATAACAACCAAGTTTGACCTTAAATACATCAACATTCATTATTTTTAACATAACTTCTGAAAATAATTCTGATGGACATGAGTCTATTAAGATTTTTCCTATGAGTTACTAAGAACTCCACAAATGTGCAGTTTGGATATCTGTGTAATATACACAGAGTGTACAAAACATTAGGAACACCTTCCTAACATTGAGCTTCACCCCCTTTTGCCCTCAGAACCGCCTCAATTCGTCAAGGCATGGACTCTACAAGGTGTCGAAAGCATTCACAAAGATGCTGGCCCATGTTGCCACAATGGTGTCAAGGTGGCTGGATGTCCTTTGGGTGGTGGATCATTCTTGATACACACGGGAAACTGTTGAGCGTGTAAAACTCAGCAGCGTTGCAGTTCTTGACACACTCAAGCTGCTGTGCCCGTCACCTACTTCCATACCCCATCAAAAAAGGTACAAATCTTTTGTCTTGCCCATTCACCATCTGAATGGCACACATTTACATCAAGGCATAAAAATCCTTCTTTAACTGTCTCCTCCCCTTCATCTACACTGACTGAAGTGGACTTAACAAGTGACATCAATAAGGGATCATAGCTTCACCTGGTCAGTCTGTCATGGAAAGAGCAGGTGTTCCTAGGGCTGTGGGGGTCATGACAGCCGGTGATTGTCATGCAAATAACTTCCGGTAATTGACATAAACATGTTTAGCATTTCCGGCTTCCACGCATAGCCGACAAGCCACTGCTGTGGACCTTTGGAACATCTACATTTTTAAAAAGTATAATAAATCTATTTATACTGAACAAAAATATAAACGTAGCAAGTGTTGGTCCCATGTTTCATGAGCTGAAATAAAAGATCCCACAAATGTGTTTACATCCCTGTTAGTGAACATTTCTCCTTTGCCAAGAATCATATCAAGAAGCTCATTAAACAGCATGATCCTTACACAGGTGCACCTTGTGCAGGGGACAATAAATTAACAAACCCCATTGTGTCACACAACACAATGCCACAGATGTCTGAAGTTTTTAGGGAGCGTGCAATTGGCATGCTGACTGCCAGAGAATTTAATGTTAATTTCTCTACCATAAGCCGCCTTCAATGTCGTTTTAGAGAATTTGGCAGTACTTCCAATCGGCAGACCATGTGTAACCACGCCAGCCCAGGAACTCCACATCCGGCTTCTTCACCAGGTGGCTGGTCTCAGACGATACCACAGGACAGCTGATGTGTAACTTTTATTTAACTAGGCAAGTCCGTTAAGAACAAATTCTTATTTACAATGACAGCCTACCCCGGACAAACCCAGACGATGCTGGGCCAATTGTGCACCGCCCTACGGGACTCCCAATCATGGCCGGATATGATGGAGCCTGGGACTGCAGATGCAGTGCCTTAGACCGCTGCGCCACTCGGGAGCCTGATGAAACTGAGGAGTATTTCTGTCTGTAACAAAGCCCTTTTGTGGGGAAAAACTAATTCTGATTGGCTGGGCCTGGCTCCCCAGTGAGTGGGCCTGTCATGTGAAATCCATAGATTAATGCCTAATGAATTTATTTCAATTGACTGATTTCCTTATATGAACTGTAACTCAGTAAGATCGTTGAAATTGTTTCATGTTGCATTTATATTTTTGTTCAGTATAATATAGCCTACACAATCAAAATAAATCTATTATTTTAGGCAGGTCTAAAGAAACATTGATGTTTCTATTTCAGAAAGAACAGAATAGCATATTCTGAGTCGTCCTTATGTTAGGTCCTAACCTGGCTATGCCATATGTCAGTGGGCTACACTAGTTCACTTAAGCAGGTAAGATTTGCTTATAATTCCTGTGGCATTATTTTATAGTAATAATACAATTGAACATAGCTGAATAAAATAGAAAGGATATTTCTCCCCAAACGATTTCCGAGGAAGTGCGCATATGGGGGCATTCTGTGTTGAGCGGTTAACAAAAGAAACATGTCCTCCTTTATGATTCATTGAGTTATTCATGCAACTTCAGTTGTGATACAAACGTTAGGCTATATGTTTTGATCTCTAACACATTCTAAGATTACATGAGACAACTCTCAAAGCAAGCACTCTGCTCTGTTTCTTGCGCAGGCTGCACACACTTCATCAGTCTCTCATTTACATTATTTTAGAACGGCCCACAAAAATAAACACTTAACTAGGCTCTGTAGTCAATGGGCTCTCCAACCATGTTTCAGGGGTCCTAGGCCTATAGGCAATGTTTGGAGTTATTTGGCCACTTCAGTTGCGATACAAACCTTAGCAAAACATATATGCCACATGATGCATGAAACTAGGATTAAAAAAAGGTTGCAAAAAAATGCATGCGCTGTTTCTTGCCTGATTGTACACTCTGGGCATTATTCACAAGTGATTATATTCTCACCCATTAGACTATTCTCAATTTAATCTTGTCTTTACATACACTAAATAATACACTACATGGCCAAAGGTATGTGGACACCTGCTCGTCAAACATGTCATTCCAAAATCATGGGCATGAATATGGAGTTGGTCCCCCCTTTGCTGCTATAACAGCCTCCACTCTTTTGGGAAGGCTTTCCACTAGATATTGGAACATTGCTGCAGGGACTTGCTTCCATTCAGCCACAAAAGCATTAGTGAGGTCGGGCACTGATGTTGGTCAATTAGGCCTGGCTCACTCACAGTCGGCGTTCCAATTCATCCCAAAGGTGGTCGATGGGTATTTGGTATTTTATTACGATCCCCGTTGCCTGTTGTAAAAGCAGCAGCTACTTTTCCTGGGGTTGAGGTCAGGGCTCTTTGCAGGCCAGTCAAGTTCTTCCAGACCGATCAACCATTTCTGTATGGACCTTGCTTTGTGCACTGGGCCATTGTTATGCTGAAACAGGAAAGGGCCTTTCCAAAACTGTTGCCACAAAGTTGGAGGCACAGAATCGTCTAGAATGTCAGTGTATGCTGCAGCGTTAAGATTTCCCTTCACTGGAACTAAGGAGCCTAGCCCAAACCATGAAAAACAGCCCCAGACCATTATTCCTCCTGCACCAAACTTTACAGTCGGCACTATGCATTCAGGCAGGAAGCGTTCTCCTGGCATCCGCCAAATCTAGATTCAGCCATCGGACTGACAGATGGTGAAGTATGATTGATCACTCCAGAGAACACATTTCCACAGCTCCAAAGTCCAATGGTGGCGAGCTTTACACCACTCCAGCCGACGCTTTGCATTGCGCATGGTGATTTTAGGCTTGTGTGCGGCTGCTCGGCCATTTCATGTAACTCCTGACAAACAGTTCTTGCACTAACATTGCATCCAGAGGCAGTTTGGATCTTGGTGGTGAGTGTTGCAACCCGAAGACAGACAATTTTTTATGCGCTACGCGCTTCAGCACTCCCGTTCTGTGAGCTGGTGTAGCCTACCACTTCGTGGCTGAGCCGTTATTGCTCCTAGACGTTTCCACTTCATAATATCAGCACTTACAGTTGACTGGGGCAGCTCTAGCAGGGCAGAAATTGGACCAACTGACTTGTTGGAAAGGTGGCATTCTATGATGGTGCCACGTTGAAAGTCACTGAGCCCTTCAATACGGGCCATTCTACTGCCAATGTTTGTCTATTGAGATTGCATGGCTGTATGCTCGATTTTATACACCTGTTAATTCATAAATCTATGTCCACGTAGTGTATGTGTGAAATATATATATAAAAAAAAATGTTGTTCATTTTCATGCCAGCCAGGTAGGTTACCCGGTCATAAAGCAAAGCAATGTGCTTAATATTAGGAAAGTTGAGAAACAAATATAGTAGGCCTAGCCTAAGCTGATGGAAACCTCCTCTTTTTAATAGAGGCCATCAAAACTGTTCTCACGCAAATGCATAGCCTATAGAAATGTTGCGCAACATGGGCTTATAGGAACACTTCTTTAATTCCATACATCAACCAGCTATTACATTTAAATTTTAGTCATTTAGCAGACGCTCTTATCCAGAGCGACTTACAGTAGTGAATGCATACATTTCATACATTTTTTTTTTTTTTCCTGTGCTGGCCCCCCGTGGGAATCGAACCCACAACCCTGGTGTTGCAAACACCATGCTCTACCAACTGAGCTACAGGGAAGGCCGAGGCTATGAGGAGCTATCTCTCGCTGTGCAACAGGTGATCCTATTGTGCTCAAACTCTGAATTTCAGGCCTCTCATGAACTGTTTGATTAGATTTTCGATTGCAGTTGCGTCAGATTGATTTAGAGGGACAATAAAGCACTGAGTACCGGTCATCAGAGATGGCCGTTAGCAAGTTTGGTAGGCTACTAATGACCATCAGTGCAACAGAGCGCAGTTTAGGAGAAGCCTAGTTACCGTGACTCAATAGTCATGTGGAATTTGACTGCGGTCATGACTCGTGACTGGTGGTAATACAGTCACCCTAACAACCTTAGGTGTTCCTAATGTTTTGTACCATCATTGTATAATAAAAAAATATCATGTTGTAAAGCGCTTCATTTATTCTACACCAACCTAGATAGACAATATATATCTGACCACTCAGGCCTGATCTTCATTAAAACGCGAGTGAGGCCCCTCAGAGTGAGGGACGGGCATCTCCCAGGCGCCTGCTATATTGACCGCTCTCAAAATAAACTCCGCAGGGTAAATTAATGTTTCATGACCATCGTCTGTCTGCCATACAGAGCTTTGTTTCACGGAAGCGACTTTCCTATAGCTTGAATCAAAAATAACGCAAGCAGCGACCTTCCGATTCACTGAAAAAAATTGGCTGCGCGCCAGACAGAACTCACCGATCCAAATGAACGATGTTACATTTCACTGGTCTTGGAGACAGAGTGATTGAGTCAATAGGCGGCACCCTGTGTATGTTGATTTACACTTTGGTGGTGGCAATATGAAGACCAACCTAAGGTATTTTAGTTTAAGGCTTCTTTTTAGAAGCCAGTTTATAATTGTGAACATGTAGCCTACAAGAAGAAGAAAAAAAATCTATCAATTGCACTAAGCCTAACCCTAAACTTAGGCATACTCCTTTTACAGGCTAACTCAAGACACGCGGCTCTATTTCTGTGGAGACAGATATATGGTGCCAATGATATCTAGAGCTTTCAGATGCTCTATTCCCCATAAAGTCAGACTTAGACTGGACTTGACACTCAGGGCCTTAGAATGAGCAAGGCTAACATAGCTGGCACTGGCAACCAACACAGGAGCTTAACTCAAACAACATGCTGCAGTGGTAGCACTGAAAGCCTGCCTTAATTCACTGACTGGTCTTGTGATGGTTAAAATGCCTCTGGGCCTGTTCTAACCAAAGGTTGGCCAAGACATTAAACTGAACCCATTAGAAGTTAAAATGTTAATGTTCAAGAATCACCCTTCCTCATTCTCCATCCAACCCGACTTGACACACAAACAACCCGTTTTGTCACATAAAGGTCATGTGTCACCTATTCAGAGCATAAATCCCAAGTTAACTTGAAGAGGACATCTTGACTGTTAGGGTATAAACCTTCAGGAAGTCCCATCAGGTCTTGCATAGGTCTGGAATTCTCAGTAGTTCTACAAAGACAGGGCTGAGGCAGGGGAACCACATGAAAGGAACGATAGAGGGGCTGACATCTAACAAACCAATCAGGATGGGGTTAGAGACCTACAGCTTCCTCCTTCTCAGAGGTGACCTGTGCTGCCTGGTGACCTGGTTCAGAATGCTGTTTATGGGCTACTGGTCTACCATCGGGTGTTTTTCTTACCTGTATGGGAGAGATAGCAGCAGCGGGTGGGGTTTTCAGAGGACTGGGGCTGAGGGGTGTACGGGCAACGATCGTGGTAACTGCTGGCACGGCTGCTGTGGGGGAGGTTGGGACAGGGCCTGCAGTGGAGGCGTTGTCAAAGTTTTTGATGAGGGTCTTAACGGTTGGAGAGGGCTCAGAGGAGGTAGAGGAGAGTCGGCTGAGACCCATGCCCTGCCTCAGGGCAGCTAGGTCCCTCTCAACAGCATTCATGTAGTTATACACTCTGCCCCTCTCTTCATCCTGCCTACAGAGACAGATAACAGATGGTCAATATCTTTGACACAGGGAGATTGGAACACACACACGCAACAACAAAGACCACATACTTCTTGAGCTCCTCCAGCTCTTTGCTCATCTTCTCGTTCTTCTCCTGCGTGTCCAGTAGGCGGCGCCGCAGGTCCCCGATCTCCTCCTGAGCCTCGGACTTGATGTCGTTGGCGATGACCACCGCCGTCTGCAGGTCGGCCTGGAACTGACGCCACTCAATAGACTCCTCCTGCAAGGGGAGGTGTGAACACAGATATGGACACGCATCACCTGGGCCACTATGGGCCCTGGTCAAAAGTAGTGCACTAAATAGGGAGTAGGGATGCAGCCATGGGCTAACACTAAGGGCCTTCACACCCATGTTTATTACAACTGTGTTAAATATCTTCATGTTATGTTCCATACCAGAGCAACATTTAACTCCCACTTCCCCAAATTACCCGTAGCTTTCGATGCAGAATCTTGATCTCACGCTCCATGTCATGTTTTTGGTCCTGTAGTTTTTTGACGGAGTCTGAAAGAAAAATTATTAAATGAATGGAGATGGGATAAACTGGCTTACTTGGCTGTGTTATAATGGTCCCACGTCCCCACCTTGTGGTCACACATCAGGTTTCCCCCTAGTCCATTTACCTGAGAGCTACCACATCCCAAATAACACCCTATTCCCTAAATTGTTCACAAATGTTGACCAGAACCCTGTTGGCCTTGGTCAAAAGTAGTGCACTACAAACGGAATAGGGTAGGGTGCCATTTGGGGATGTAACCTAGCATCCATCCACCACTCACTCTCCAGGTCTGTGATCATGAGGTTGTCGTGGAGTTTGAGGGCTCGGTGTTGCTCCACCTCATCCTCCAGCTCAAAGATGGTCTCCTTCATGTCCGAGACCTCTGTGTCCCTCTCCTCCAGCTCAGAACACTGCTGGGCCAGGGCCCGCTTCTGCTCAGCCAACTGCTTCTGCACCTCGCCACGGAACGCACGGAAGTCCTCCTCCAGCTGACGGGAGAATGGGAGACACATAGATGTATGTGTGAGCACACGTGTCATAAACATACAAAGATATGAACTGGGAGAAATACTAACGCTCAAAAAATATCCCGGACTGATGGAGAAACTGAATGGAAAGCGTTTTAACTATGAGAACGTGTGACCTTGCGGATGTCGTCCTGTAGCTTGGCGGCCTCGTTGTGAGTGTGGTCCAGGTCCTCCTGCAGCTGAACAGACTCGGCCTCTGCCCTCTCCTTGTCCCTCCTCTCGCTCTCCAGCAGGTGGCGGATGTCCGTCTTGTCCCCGGCGTTGTGGATGGAGTAGAGCTCAGCCACCCTCTGCCTCTCCTGCTCCAGCTGGAATCTGCACCGAGCCAGCTCCGCCTGCTCCCCCCCAGCCGCCTCCCTCATGGCCTCCAGCTCTGCGGCCGCCATCGCTCTTTCCCTGCGCTCCATGTCAGCCTGCCGCTCTGCCATGTGCACCCGCTCCTTCAGCGCTGAGATGAGGCCCTGGGCCTCGGCGTTGTCCTGCTCGGCCATTTTCAGCGCCCCGCTCAGGTGCTGCTGCACCCCCAGAAGCTGCTCCCTCTCGAAGTGGGCGCCCTGTGTCAGGTCCACGTAGCGGCGCTCCAGTTCCAGGTAGCGGCCGCTCTTAGTGTCCTCCTCGTCAGCCGGGGCGTACGCCACGCGGTGCTCGTCCAGCAGGCCCCGGAAGTAGTCCATCTGCCGGCAGTAAAGCTCCAGCCGGTCGCCCTGCTGGCACAGGGAATCCACCAGGATGGTCCGCTCCTCACCCAGTCGCTCGTTCTCTGTGCTTAATTCCTGGGTGATCTGCTGCAGGTCAGCCAACTCCTGTAGTGTGGCCTGGAGCTCCTCAGAGGTGCAGTGCTGGTTCTCCTCCATCTGATGAATACGCTCCGTTAGACAGGCCACCGACACCTCGCTGGTGTTGCCACTGCTTCCTCTACGGGAGCACTCGCCGTGACTCGGTGGCCCGCCCTCTGACTCAGAGGAGGAGCCACAGGCAGAGGCAGAACCAGAAGGGGCATCCAGGGCATCATCGCTGGAGGTGATTGGCTGGTAGGCTTCGCTGCATTCGCTGTCAGCCGCCTCAGGGGAGATGGCTCGTCGGGGGTCAAGAAGGTCTTCAGTAGAGCCGCGGGCAGAGCAGTGTGGGGAGACCTCCTGTAAAAAAGAGGCCCGTGGGCACCCTCCATCTCCATCACTGCCATCGCGGGCTGGGGGAAGTTCTGAGTTAAGGCAGTGGGCTTGCAGGGTCTTTAAGGGGCTGTCCAGCCTCTGCTCCAGGGAGAAACCCAGGGCGTTGAGCCGGTCCTTCAGCATGCGGTTCTCACTCTTCAGCATGTTCAGCTCTCCGCGGATCCCCTGATTCTGGTCCTGTAGCAAGAGCAGAGTGGATTCCACATCTGCAGAGATGAGCGGAGTAGGGGCTTCCTTCTCCTGGTTCTGTGTAGGCTTAGCCTCAGCAGTCTCCTCTCCCTCGCCTTCTTCTCTGGCTCTGCTCCCCCCATCCTCTTCCTCCTCCTCGGGCAGGCCTAGCTGGACACGGATGCCCCGGAGCTCTGTGCGCAGGTGGAGGATCTCCACGTCTTTGCTCTTGGCCAGGCCCAGCAGGTCCTTCACCCTGCACTCCAGGACCGTCTTGTTGCTGAGCTGCCCGTTCGACTTGGACTTGCTCATACGGGACTCAGACTCAGTCACAGTCCGGCAGCGGACTCTCTTGGGCGGTGACAAGGCATCGGAGGGTCCGGAGAGCTTCCTGCTGGTGGTGCAAGTTCTGGAGCGTTCCCGCAGGCCCTCCCGGGATGAACCAAGCTCCTTCACCATGGAGGAGGTCCCACGCTTGCCTGAGGAGTACAATACAGTACATTATTGAAGGTCAAGTAGTTGGCATTTTTATATGGATCAGAGCTAATCACAAACAGAGCATAGTCTGTAAGTAGCTCTATGTGTTGATGATGTACCTGAGTTGGTCTTTGTCTTGCCCTCTGGGTTGCTGGTACCTGTAGTGGAGGAGTTTGAAGAGTGGACAGAGCTAGTCTTCTTCGTCTTGGGAATAGTGCTGCTCCCAGCAGAGGCTCCACTGCCTACTGTTGTTACTGATGGCAGGTCATCATTGCTCTTCGCCTGGCCAAAGAGAAACATGACAGTTATCCCAGCTATTGGACCTATAAAGATAAAAGGGGCTTCCATGGTTGTCGTTGCCGTATGAAGCCAGTGCTCACTTTTGCCTTCTGCATTTGTACCTTAGATAGTGGCGCGGTGGCAGAGGTCTTGGCTGTATTCTTGCCGGCTGTGCCCATGGTGGTGGTGGCGCCCTCAGGCTTGACTTTCTCAACGGTCTGGGCCTTGGTGACTGTGGCTTTGGAGACGCCTGCCACTGGCCTGGTTGCTTTCCTCATACTGGGCTCTCGGTTTCTCGGACATTTACAGCGCAGTCTGTGTGGAACAAAAACACACAAGCATGCAGGATGAGTTAATAACAAGACGATGTGGTAACATGCATGTATCAGAGGGTTTCTTGTTTCTTAGAGGAAAAACTGTCATATTTTTGCACCATAATTAACCTCAGTCAACAACCTCTTACAGCTAATATAAATACTAAAGAACGAGACTGACAAACGCTTAGCCTAAAAACTACAAGTGTTACAGGATGCAGCCCTTCTAAATACTAGATTGTAAATCCTTAGTTTTAAATCTATTGCAAGAACACTCAATTAGCCTAGATTGCCTTTTAAAAATCCAGTAAATTACCTGATGCCTGTGGTAGTAGTTTTCTTGGGAGAAGTCATGGTCTGTGATCTAGAGGCTAGGTATTAGCTAAGGAGTTGCTGTCTAATCTGGAGTAGAGACTAAATGACTACAATTCTCCCGTGCTGCGGTCTATTTATGTTCAAACGCCAGCCAGCACTACCTCCTTCTCAGACACAAACACAGACCACATGGTGAGAACGGTCATTGGATGCAGGTTTGAAAGCACACAAAGCAAAGCGTGTGATTGGACGTCTCAAGCGTGTAGCTAGCTGCCTCTCTCATCACATCATCATGAGGCGGTTGAACTGCGGCAGCAGTAACTGTGGTCTGGACAGGCCGACTGGGCCTTGCCTTAAAAAGGCATGAGGAGCTTTTGTGTGCAGGCCTATAACGGTGCCCAGACAATGAGAAAAATCACTCACTTTAGTCATAACATTTCACTTTCAGTACAGCAGCTGGCCTTTAAGTATTCTACTACATGTTGACCTACGTCTGAGATGGCGACCCTCTTCTTCTTGAAGACTGATTATTCAAATTGAACAGGCTACTTACTCGCCATCACCTAGAATGAATCATATACTGCCTGCCTGATGAAGTCTAATGTCCCATTCACAGGTCAGTCGATTTATATAACAAGATAAATCTTGACCATTATCAACACTACTAAACATTTCCTCTCCCCAGTCCCCTTGTCTTTGAACTTGACCCGTTTGTACTGCAGACAAAACAAGGACGTCTGGAGACACACCGGACAGACAAAACAAGGACGTCTGGAGACACACCGGACAGACAAAACAAGGACGTCTGGAGACACACCGGACAGACAAAACAAGGACGTCTGGAGACACACCGGACAGACAAAACAAGGACGTCTGGAGACACACCGGACAGACAAAACAAGGACGTCTGGAGACACACCTGACAGACAAAACAAGGACGTCTGGAGACACACCTGACAGACAAAACAAGGACGTCTGGAGACACACCTGACAGACAAAACAAGGACGTCTGGAGACACACCTGACAGACAAAACAAGGACGTCTGGAGACACACCTGACAGACAAAACAAGGACGTCTGGAGACACACCTGAGACAGCAGCCCACCAACATGGATCACTGGCTGTGATGGGGCATCCAGTAACAGGGAAAATCCATGTAGCGCATCATGTTGAAACAAGAGGCTAGTAGATGTCAACACCACCCTGAGTCAGACAGTTTCTAGAAAGGCTTACTTACCCAACAACACCAGTCAGACACAGAATGAGTGACAGTGGTGAACAAATGACCTAATCTAGATCCTTCTGTAGAGTGAAGCATTATGCTCAATTATTTACAACCACTACCAGAAGAATTTTGCCATTTAAAAAATAAATAACAAATACATAGGCCTAGCCTAAAATACAGTAAATAAACATCATAGTCTGGCCATGGTGAGCTTTATGATATTAGTACCAGGGGGTCAGGGTAGACATTCTTCCCTGAACATGGACCGGACAATAACAGACTACGAAATCCTAACATAACCTAGCTGGAATTCTGGACTTCAAGAGGAGAGGGAGATGGGACGACATGGTAATAGCCACTAGCAGCTAGAGGTTTCCACCAACTCTTAACTCAGCGGTGTGTGAGAGTAGGATATACTCCCTCATTTCACATTTAGTCTCTCTCTCTCTCACACTCACACACACACCAGGAATTTCAAATGGTAGGGCAGTCAGTCAGCAGATGTATTTCTGTTGTTTCAAGTCCACATGTTAAATAGCTTCGCCCATTTTTTTTTTAAAGGAGAAACATAAAAATGTGACTGATCTGAAATAGCCTATAATTTAAAGCTTTCATAATGCACTCTTAGCCTACAACTCAAATCAGTTGCCTATGATTAAAATCTAATTTGATGCTAATGCAATCAGTGGACAGGCCAAGGGCGAGCCAGTCTAATGATAGAGTCTAACCTTGAGTGAGCCACTGACTGGGTAAAAGTCAGCTGAGCTTAGTCTTGAGTCTTTGGAACCCCACTGAGCATGGCTTACTCAACTCAAATTGTATTTGTCACATGCGCCGAATACAACAGGTGTAGACCTTACCGTGAAATGCTTACTTACAAGCAATGCAGTTCCAAGAAATAAGGAAATATTTACAAAATAAACTAAAGTAAAAAATAAAGTAACAATAAAATGACATAACAATGAGGCTATATACAGTACTGGTACCGAGTCAATGTTCGGGAGTACAGGTTAGTCGAGGTCATTTGTACATGTAGGTAGGGTTAAAGTGCCTACTGTAATTTCCTATTGACCTAATTAAAGACAATACTAAATCAGACCAGATAGATACTGGAGGAAGTGAGCGAGGACTATGCATAGTATGGTTTGTACTAGGCCTATATAGATTGGTGCTGCTGAGGCTGGAGAACGGACAGACTTTCGACACAATCACCAGGAAACAATGCTGATAACTAGAGAGTAGAGATAGAGATGTAGAGGACAAAGGGTTGTATGGGGGGGAAATTGTTGATCTGTGGAGCAGGAAGGAAATTGGAGATCAGCTGAATGGTACAATCATGTTGGTTGATGACTACCAGTTAGACCAAAGTGAGCATTGATTGAGTACGACTCGGGACTCTCACACAGGACAGTAACAACTGCTGGTAACACTGCTGAATCCCACAAATGAATCTCAAATCAATATGTGCCATGTTTTCAAAACACTACTGTCTTCTAAGAGGCCATCTGCACCATTATTTACAGCACCAGACAGCTCCTGACAGGTACCCTATCATATCAAGAACACCCGAGTTGAGCATCACAGAAGAGGAATGCATAAGGAATGCTGTCACAAAACCCAGAACATGATTCACTGTCCATGCTTATATAGAGAATAGGCCTACATTTGCTGCTCCACAATATATTTAAGCTGCACTCTTTTAATGTATAAACTGAGAGAGAATAAAATCATACATTAGATAGGCAATAGAGAGACTAGCCTCAAATTCCTCATCTTGCGCCTAAAACCATGCCCTATGAGAGTGCTGCCTGGCCAGCCTGGACTCAGACTAGACGTAACATTGTAAATGTAAATACGGGGCAGTCAAATGTGACACGTTTCAGGAAACTAGGCATATGGCGCACGTCATTACTTCACAGGAGAGGCATTTGCGTGTAAACATGTTTTTTTTTTATCAAATAGCATTTGTTTTTGGCAGAAATGCCTTCTTGAACATGTGAACTTGCATGTGCTTTAATAACAAACTTGTACTCCATCCGTAAATACAAATAAAGTTGTTAAATTATGAGCCTAGTTGGTTTAGCCATGGAAAAAGACAGGAACTTTCCCGCTAGCCATGATTGGCTGAGATAATGGATGGGCTGGACCTGCCGGGAGATGAGTTTGGATTGGTCTACCATGTAGCATGCTTCTGTCTATAGCGAGAGCTGCTCAGTATGTGTTAATAGTCCTATCTACCGCACTGTTTTTGAAATATATAACGTTAGCCATTGAGAACTACAAAAAACTTTTGCTACCTTTCTCAACAACATTGATGCCCTGAATTTAGCAAGCACTATTGACAGATCAGTTGGAAAAACTTTCTGCACACACCACGGTCAGTGTGAACCGGAGTGACTTGACAACGCTGGCCAAACATGTAGCTACAAACAAAACAGAGTTAAATGGTTCCAGTCTGCCATCCATGTATTCGGGTAAGAGTCTAGCTACATTTTCAGATAATATACATTTCTAATTTTGTCAAAAAGTCATTTTCTTTTCAAGTTAAAGCATACTGTTCGCTAGTTAGCGAATGTTAGCTTGCTAGCAAACATTACGTGCATGATCTGTGCAGTGATATTATTTGAGTCAGAAATGAATTTGTATTGCTAGTTACAGCCTAATGTTAGCTAGCTGACAATGAACCTAGTTGGTTAGCTCTTTAGCTACCTGCAGATTCATACTACAGCTATGACAATGTTTGTATTGATAGTAGGAGGAGTTTGGATGACACCAGTTCATTGCTTAGCTAGCTAGCTACATGTCTAAACAAAAGACTCCACTTTGTCAGATGATTACATGACCCATCAAATTAGCCAGGTGTGTCTGGGGGTGATTACAGCCATCTATTGTATTTCATGAACATGTGTACATGTCTAGACAATAGTGACCCATCCACTTAGCTAGATGGTTATAGCATTTCGTCCACATGACCTATCAATTTAGATAAGTGTGTCAGGTATGCATCTAATAATTAAAATATTTATCTGGACACTTTCTGTTTTTGATATTGTTACTATGGAAATATGCAAGTAACCATTTCACTGTACTGTTTACACCTTCTGTTTCCTGTGCATGTGACAAATAAACATCTTATTTGATATAGTGTGTGTTTACAGTAATGTGAATAACAACATGACCTGCACCAACATCAGATTAGGATATAGGCTAAGGACTAGATAAAGTGTATTTTTACTTTATCCTTATTCTAGGCTACTACTTTTAGTCTTGAAATCTTTGGTTGTTTACTAAACTACTCACTCTGTTTAGCACATGGCCTCATGTGTATCCTTAAAGAGATAGGTGGGACTAAGGTTTAAGAGGGTGTGAATGATGCTGAATGGGTGTAGACAAAGAAGAGCTCTCCAGTAGGTGCGCTGGGCCATTTAATCAAAAGTGGGGTTACAAGTTTATCAACTTTCAAAGCAAAATTACTTTCCCCATTGTTCCTCAACTGCTGTGTATGATTCAGCATCTTCTAGTTCGGAGTCTCTACTTTTATCCAATGTAAATAAAAATATTTAAATGTCAAATTTTGCAACATAACACCGAATCGAGGCGGTCGGTCACAAATGAGTATGATTTGTTACGTTTAGTATGGTTACATTAGACATATGGTTACGTTACTTAAGGCAAAAACGAAGGTTGGTTGTCGTATAATGGACCGCAACACACAAGTCACTGGCAGTGCACTCACGGACAAGATATATTGGGTAAAACTGAGATGAAGTTGTCATAAAATACAACTGAATAAAGAAAACAAAAAAACATCTCTGTCATTATAACGTTATGCCATTCGAAACTACTGGAGCTGACAGTCAACGACGTTATAGCTATAAAACACTGAGTAATTTGTTAAGTGTCCCAACTGGAAATTATGACAGCTAACGTTAGCTCCTCAAGCAACGTTAGCTAGCTGACTTAGCTAACGTTAGCTAGCTGACAAAATCAAAGAGAGCAAAGACAAAAGGTCATTTTTTTCTATTAGGTTAGCTAGTTAATTAACGTTAGTTAGCTAGATACGTGTGGTGTATCGTTTCGATACTGTTACATTGTAGCTAGCTAATTATCAGAGACGCTGCTGGCTCCATGAAGTTAACTAGCCAGCTAATAACCTAGCTACATTAGAATAAAAAAATAAAAACGTCCAACCCATTTTACCTGGAATTCGTTCGTTCACACCAGCGATAATCGGTTTGAAGTTACAATGTCCAAATATTGGTAATTTCATGCACTCCATCCCCGGCGTCCCACCCTAGCCTCTTTCTCTTCTCTTTGACAGGACGCCGACACAGCACCGAGGTAATCATTACGCGGATTGTGTTGTCAAACGAAGGCGTTTACTCCAAACTGAAGACGCAAACGAGAGTTTCTATTGGACAAATGAAGGTAGGTCCCGCCTCGCTTCCTTCCATTAGCTCTGTTTGCTTCCGTTTGGTTCTTAACTGTACACTGTTTTGTTTATTTGGATCCCCATTCTCTTTTGCAGAAGCAGCAGCTAACGTTACTCTTCCTGGGGACCGTAATGAATAAACCCTGGTCCCTAGAGCACCGTAGTAGACCGATTACGGCTTCGAATTGTGAGATCCCTCCCGACAGATCCCTCCCCGTCCTTTTTGGTAGGTAGCTGAAATTATACAAAGTGGGTGCCAGCCAGAGCCATATATTATCTAAATACAGGCTTTCTCTGCTGCTGATGTTGAGAAACATTTATAATTTTATAAAATACTGACATGTAGTGAATCTGATGTGGTGACATTGGTGACATGTCTACAATCTTTCAAATCTAGTAATATGGATCAACAGTTAGGTCTTGAAGATATAAGGCATTGACACATTTTTACATAGATACTGGAGATTTTATTTAGCATTTTTTTGTACAAACAGAGGCTGCAAATGCCTTCCAAACATGTATTGTCCTCAGAATACAGTATCCCTTTTACAGCTCCAAAACAAAACGTATGTTTACCAGAAGAAAATAAATCTAATTTGAAAAAGAGAAAAATGTCAATTGTTTCAGTGGATGGCCAGCAAGTCCCATTTTAGCCTCATACAGTTAACTAGAAAACATGGAATAAATCTAACATATTCCCAAGAAGAAAGAGTAATACATGAATTGTGATAAACTATTGCCAGGCTCATGTCACCTTACAAGTACTGAAATAATACTCATTCCACATACAGTATGCATACACTGAAATGCTAAAGTCATACATAGAGTAATATATTCCATATTTTTAGACTTTAAAATCCATTCCACATATTTAGAATAACAATGTATCTTATGTTGCCATATATTACTTTTTCATGAAAGAAGGGAAGCGACTAGCCCTATGAAGAAAATGATATGTATCACACTGACAATCAATAACCAAGTGCTCTTTCAGTTGTTCAACTGTTTCATCCTAAATGTATTGGCCACACTTTGATGAACACCACAATAAATAAACCTAAGAACCCAATGTAAGCACTGTCTCTAGCATGATGCAGTATGTATTGTACAACCATAAGACGAGGTTAGAGAGACAACTAACCCATATACACTCAAAGAACCTTCATCTTTTCTTTGCAAAGGTTTTCTACAAACAGAAAATGTCCTAACGAATCACAGTGGGCAGTCTGGAGTTAAAAACAAAAGTAACTGAAAGTGCAAGCCCATCCAAAGTAGGTTATGTTCTGGATTAGTGACATGTTGATACATACATACATACATACATACATACATACATACATACACATACAGTAGCAACAGTTAGGACAACAGGTGGTTACAGACTGTTTGGCTGTTATTGGAAAACAAACAAAGGACATCTTACAAATGAACGATACACAGCATAGAGCCTTGAGCGATATGATCTAGACATGAGTCATATAACTGACAGTGATTTTTGAAAGTGTCCTCCTACAAGTATAGATACCACTTAGTTACTACTAATATCATTTCCATCAGATGACTCTGTAAATACAGTAGACTTCATTTTACACAGAACTGGAACAGAAAAGCTGAAAATGAGATATTTTGTTATTGTAGACAGAGCTAAGGCAGAGTGAGAGTTATTGACTAAGCATTTGTCTATTGTCAGTATCGTATTTATTCCAAAAATGAATTGGACTCAGTTTGGTATCATAATATTCAGACGAGATCTCCAACACAGGCTAGTACCATGAATGGAGATACCAAACTCTACGGTCATGTATTGGTCTCAAAATATGTGCCAGAATGACATATCGGTTTTCTCAAAAGGCAAGGGAGACTAAAGCACCCAGTAAGTCTCCTAACAGCAATTCCAATGACATATTGAAACCCACGGCATACATCCTGAATAAAAGCTATAGCGTGGAGGCACAATGGAGCAGAACAGTGCACATTCAGCACTAATTATGTAGATCAAAGCGATCCAAATGAACGGTCAATGCACTGCCTTTCTCTCTCGTAGCTAATGGCTTCCTCCATGTACAGTGACGTGTGTGTGGGATATGTGAGGATACATTAGGCCAGAAATGTGTTGTTAAAAATGATGACTATGGCTATTTACCGGAACTGAGTTACTTGATATGTTAACATATGGTTAAGTCAGGATTTGAAACATGTCTTAATTCCCTTTTTTATACAGTAAATAATTGTCCCATGAATTCATTCACTCACGCATGTGTGGGCATGAATGCTTGAATACACAACCACACACTCACAAATGGCAGATTTTACACTACCTACTGTACTGACTACAGTCAAAACTGTCAGAAATGTCTCCGCTAACGTCAAAATGTAGGAGTCCTTCATGAAATCTCAGTCGCGTAGAGAGTAGTACAGTCTCTGAGTTAGTAATCGAAACACGTTTCTTGTTAACAATTTGTCAGCCAGCATGAAACATTATAACCTATTTTAAGCTTCTTTATCAGAACCAAAACACATCCTGCGGCCCAACATGACAACATTCAAGTACAGTGAGCTCAAAGTATTGGGACAGTGGCAATGTTTGTTGTTGTTTTGGCTCTGTAATCCAGCACTTTGGATTTGTAATGATACAATGACTATGAAGTTAAAGTGCAGACTGTCAGCTTTGATTTGAGGGTATTTTCATCCACATCAGCTGAACCGTTTAGTAATTACAGGACATTTTGTACCCAAAAGAAATGAATGGTATATAATGTATTGTGTCATTTTGGAGTCACCTTTATTGTAAATAAGAATAGAATATGTTTCTAAACACTTCTAAATTAATGTGGATGCTTTTAATTCAGAACTATCCGTAATCATGTTAGCATCCACATTAATGTAGAAGTGTTTAGAAACATATTCTATTCTTATTCACAATAAAAGTGACTCCAAAATGACACAATACATTATTTACCATTAATTTCTATTGGTCACAAAATAATTTGAAACAACCAAAACAAACAGCAAATGCATCCAACACATGTTTTGAGTCACACGCTTGATGTAGTCATTGCGTGCAATGAATATGGAACTAAATATATACTTCACTTTTGACTACTTTAATACACATAAGTGAATTTGTCCCAATATTTTTGTCCCCTAAAATGGGTGGACTATATACACAGTGCAATAATTTCTATAAGATTCACCTTATATGGATAAAAATACCCTCAAATCAATGCTGACAGTCTGCACTTTAACCTCATGGTCATTGTATCATTTCAAATCTAAAGTGCTGGAGTACAGATCCATAACAAAAACAAATGTGTCGCTGTCCCAAAAACCTTCAGAACTCACTATAGATGACAACACAGTGAAGACAATAAATGTAGTCAAACATGCCTGCATGTTAAATCAAGGTACTGAAATTAAAACCATACTAATATAATCTCTTTTTTTCTTTCTGAACAAAATATTGTAAGAGCATTTTCTTTTCCCTTTTGTGGGTTACGATCAGGCAGGCCATGGGGGAGGGGACGGTTTAAGACAGCTGTCCAAACACCCACAAAAATATTGGTGAAAATAGGATAGGTCACCTTCAATTGAAAAGAGGATAAACAAGTATTCTTTCATAAAAGCAACAGAATGGTCCACTTTAGACCAAAATGTAGAGCGCCTGCAAATCAAAACAACAAATTTGAAATAGGCGAAATACCTTCATTTACATGAGAATTACTTTTACAAGACCACAGAGACAGTTGACGAGAGGAAACACGTTATTGTATGTACTGTATACTACTAAATGTATTGTTTTGTTTACTACTTCAGTAACACAGCAAGATTTCAGGGTCGGTGGTGGTGGACTGGGACACTCACTGGGAAGGTTACCCAACGGACGAAGAGAGGCTGTGACATTTCCACAGCAGCATTCAAAATCATAGAGGGAGTGTTACCTTCATGATGGAAAAATGGCTAACAATAGGCTGGACAAAACTGCAGTTATTCCCACAACAAGGCTACATCCTGGTTACATAGGCAGGATATGATCTCCCATCACCCCAGGACTCAAGGCTGAAACCTGTACCACTTTTATCATCAAATCAGAAGAAACAGATGTCGTATCTACCCCCTACCCCCAAAATAAATTATGCTCATATCAATGATTGTTAAAATAAGTAAAATACAAAAATTACAGTAAATAATGTATCTGTAAATACAATTGTGTTAAAAAAAAAAAGCCAAACAGATTATTTTTTGCTAGATCTCCTATGACATCTCCAGACCAACGATATGAACGCAGACAAAATCCTATGTTAGAAAATATATTGCTTCCTGGATATTTAAAATAAGGACTACTTGAGACACAAACAACACAACTAGATAGAATTGCTTTATGGTCCAAACTGTTGGCAGTCCTATTATAATCTATAGAAAGATCATCTGTTCCTTTTCTTGCAGTCTCTCTGTGTTTGTCCAAGGCTTGTTTACCTTGTATACACTTTATTTGTGTGTGTGTGAGTTTTGGATTCCTGGGACAACTGTGTGGTGATCCTGGCAGCTCTGGGTGTTCCTATCAGAACCTCTTCAGAGAACCCAGATGTTTCCTTTTCAACGTAACCCTATCAAGCATTGTGGTCCTAATGTATCATGTGTAAAACATACGGATTGAATCTCTTCAGCAGTAGATTAAGAAATAACTCATCGTTTGAGATGGCTAAACAAAAACGCCGTGCAGGCTCTTACCTTCATAATTGTCCAAAAACAAATATACTGTGTATGTGATGTCCATCACAATCTGGCCATTTCTGAAGAGGCATACAGTACACAACGAAAACAATAAAAACATTGAATTTCTGCTTTGCCTGTATAAGTCTTCAAACTAAATCGAGAAGAACTGAGAATGACCTTCCACAACAATAACTTAAAGTGGAGAAGCCCAAAAGTGTGATGAGAAATCACAGAATCTGTCATAAGTTACACAATAGCTGTTTCTCTGCTCACCAAGCAGGAGCGATACCAAAACAAATGAAATAACCCGGGACACTCTTTTCCCCTACATGCTTATCAGTATCAAATTGAAGTGTTTAATTGGTGGTTACAGCAGGCATGTCCTGCAGTGGCATTCATTCCAGACACCGTACACAAGCTGTGGAGCTTCGACATGAGAGCGAAGAGACAGAGCAGGATATGTTGCGTCAGAGAGGCACAGAGAGTCACACTGGCTATTGGGTGTGATGTAATAATGCATTATCATCATCAGATGTGCGGTACAACAGGAGGATTGGTGTCGACCGCTTGTTCTCGGAGGGGGTGGTGGCGCCCTCTGCAGGATATGGCCAGAATCAGCGGCGAAGAAATCTCCTGCTGCAGTCCAGTCCAGCTAGGGCCATTCTCACTCTCAGTAGCCTTCCCAAATGGACATACTGTACTGTAGACTCGGTTTGAGTCTCTATATCACCCTCTCTCTCCCTGTGGAACCCTCTACACTTCGGTGGAGAAGAGGATGCTCTGACGCTTACTGTCCGGCGTAGGGATGGTCTCCAGCTGGAGGAAGTACAGCAACACCTGGACCTGAGGGGACAGACCGACAGTGAGAGGGACGATAATACCGAGAGAGAGAGAGAGAGAGAGAAAGAGAGAGAGAGAGAGCCAAGGAGAGAGAGAGAGACTATATCACCTACCTGTGACATGACCTCCAGGGACCAGCTGTCTCCCATGCTAATAGGCTGCGTGGGATTGGTGGGGATCTTGCTGTCCTTCTCTGCAGGCCGCAGCAGGGTGGGGCCAAACACTGTGGCCAGGTTGTGGAGGGACATCTTGTTGATGCTCTCCTTGTCAGCCACCCTGGGGAGCGGGGAGAGACCGAGGGTGAATGGTGGTTCATGGTAACACACCACGTGAAAGGACATAACAATCCCTCTGTTACTCAAACAAATAAGGAGTTTAGCATCTGCTTGTTTGCTTGGGATCGGCATGTCTCTAAATGCCGGTGTTTGTCTAAGTGTAGCTCGATGTCTGCGGTAGCTCTATGTCTGTGTGTCTGTCTGTGTGTCTGTCTGTGTGTACCTCTTCAAGTGGTCCAGCAGGAAGAGGAATGTAACCAGGTTGGGTTCTGGCAGCGACAGCAGTAGATTCAGCATGCAGCTCTCTTTGGCAACGCTGTCAGACAGGGCTGCAGAAAGAGAGACCGACATTCACACATTAACCTGAGTGCTGAGTTATACCATGATAATATGATAATGGTAGAAGTGGCTGTTGGCCCGGTCAAAGGCACGTGACTAACCAATGCCTCCTGCGAAGTTGGGGTACAGGTCGTCGGTGAAGAGGGGTTCTGGCAGCTCTCTGAAGTACAGCTTCAGAGTCCCAGCGATGGCGTTCACATCCATCTCACTCATCATCACAGACACGTCTTTGTTGTCTGTGGGAAAGACGGCAGAGCTCAGAAAGACAGACAGAACGTGTAGCCACGGCAACAGCGGAGCGGGAGACGGATAGCCGCTGTCTTTTCTGCCATTCACTAAAATCACACGGCACCTCAGTTCGTTGGCAGATAGACACCGGCCGAGGACACAGCATGCTCCCCAAAGCAAGCTGTATACGTCGTAATCAGAGAAATCACCACACACATACGTACTCACGCAAATGCACCGACACACATGCTCACGCGCACAAAATGCTCACACTAGCACACCCACACATGGGAATTAGTAAGCCTAAATTAAGAAAGAAAACAGGGTTAAGCACAAACTCTTTTAGTCTTTTTTTGTTGTTGTTGCAAAACCAGAAAATGTACCCATGATTCCCAAAAACGGAGCAGCATAATCAGAAGTTCACCTAGGGGAAACAGCAGGGTAGGACACATGGATTGTATAGTAGTCAGTCCAACAGACTTGAATTTACAAGGGAGTGCACAGAGAGGCTAGTCTGATGGAATCAGACTGATGGCTACATTCATTGTTCTATCTCGCTTCACGTATCAAGGTTGGTTCCACCAAGCTACAGAACGTCCACAGAGAGTATGCTATATGCTATACTGTAGCCTATTCTCACATCCAGGGCTCCACTGAGAGGGAGAGTCAGGGGAAAGTAAGGTGTTGGTACTCACTGGTGTCGAAGGCAGCCTTCAGGGCCTGGATGTCTGTAGCCACCCCTGAGACACGGTAGATTCCCACTTCCTCCATCCCCCTCCGCTCAATCTCCTCCAGACACTGTCTGACGATGTAGGGCACCTTGGAGTGCTCCCGTCTGGCATGGGGAAACACACAATTAAGGAATGGCATACCAGAGGGCATGGGGATACGTACACAATGACACACACACACACACACCAAAGAGTTTTTCTGTTGGATGCATAGGTTGCACACAAATTGCATCTTTAACTGTGTTAGTATCCAAAAATGTGTGTGCAATTATTAAAACAATAACAACATACAGTACCAGTCAAAAGTTTGGACACACCTACTCATTCCAGGGTTTGTATTTATTTGGACTATTTTCTACATTGTAGAATAATAGTGATGACATAACACATATGGAAACATGTAGTAACCAAAGAAAGTGTTAAACAAATCAAAATATATTTTACATTTGAGATTCTTCAAAGTAGCCACCTTTGCCTTGATGACAGCTTTGCACACTCTTGGCATTCTCTCAACCAGCTTCATGAGGTAGTCACCTGGAATGCATTTCAATTAATAGGTGTGCCTTGTTAAAAGTTCATGCATTTGAGCCAATCAGTTGTGTTGTGACAAGGTAGGGGTGGTATACAGAATATAGCCCTATTTGGTAAAAGACCAAGTCCGTATTATTGCAAAAACAGCTCAAATAAGCAAAGAGAAATTAGAGTCCATCATTACTTTAAGGCATGAAGGTCAGTAAATACGGAACATTTCAAGAACTTTGAAAGTTTCTTCAAGTGCAGTCGCAAAAACCATCAAGCGCTAGGATGAAACTGGCTCTCATTAGGACCACCACAGGAAAGGAAGACCCAGAGTTACCTCTGCTGCAGAGGATAAGTTCATTAGAGTTACCAGCCTCAGATTGCAGCCCAGATAAATGCTTCACAGAGTTCAAGTAACAGACACATCTCAACATCAACTGTTCAGAGGAGACGGTGTGAATCAGGCTTTCATGGTTGAATTGCTGCAAAGAAACCACTACTAAAGGACACCAATAAGAAGAAGATACTTGTTTGGGCAAAGAAACACGAGCAATGGACATTACACCGGCGGAAATCTGTCCTTTGGTCTGATGAGTCCAAATGAGAGATTTTTGGTTCCAACCGCCATGTCTTTGTGAGACGCAGAGTAGGTGAACGGATGATCTCCGCATGTGTGGTTCCCACTGTGAAGCATGGAGGAGGAGGTGTGATGGTGTGGGGGTGCTTTGCTGGTGACACTGTCTGTGATTTATTTAGAATTCAAGGCATACTTAACCAGCATGGCTACCACAGCATTCTGCAGCGATACGCCATCCCATCTGGTTTGTTTTTCAACAGGACAATGACCCAACATACCTCCAGGCTGTGTAAGGGCTATCAAGAAGGAGAGTGATGGAGTGCTGAATCAGATGACCTGGCCTCCACAATCACCTGACCTCAACCAAATTGAGATGGTTTAGGATGAGTTGTACCGCAAAGTGAAGGAAAAGCAGTCAACAAGTGCTCAGCATATGTGGGAACTCCTTCAGGACTGTTGGAAAAGCATTCCAGGTGAAACTGGTTGAGAGAATGTCAAGAGTGTGCAAAGCTGTCATCAAGGCAAAGAATGGGTGGCTACTCTGAAGAATCTAAAATCTAAACTATATTTTGATTTGTTTAACACTTTTTTTGGTTACTACATGATTCCATATGTGTTATTTCATAGTTTTGATGTCTTCACTATTATTCTACAATGTAGGAAAGAGTAAAAATAAATAAAAACCCTTGAATGAGTAGGTGTGTCCAAACTTTTGACTGGTACTGTATATTCCCACTGACAATAACGTGTGTACTGTACTCTACTGCTGGCTTTCGCTGCATTGTTGTAGGCTGTGAACCCAAAATATAAACACATCGGCTGTGTACTTTATCACGTTCATTAATTATTATGGATACAAAATGCACAATTACCACTGTGTGTTTTGTTGTGGGTTCATGTACTACAAATGTGCAGGTTGAGCTGGCAGGCAGCTCTGTGTGACTATGTGGTTGTTCTAAGGTCCAGTAGTGATGGTGGTGGCGCTCTGTTGGTGTTATTGGGGGCCTGTTGTCTCTACAGCCTTAATTGGTTCTGCTGTTAAACCTTATTAGTCCGCTCGTTACCAGCAATCCAATTAGCGTCACTCACCAACATTGGCCATAAGCCTGGCCTCAACCAGAGACGGAAGAGGAAGCGAGATATCCCACTCCCTAATTGTTTCTGTTTCAATGGAAGTCAATGAACTAAGTAGACCAGACCCAGATGCTATCGCATTGGTGTCTATGGGAGAGCCACTCCCTTAAGTAGACAGGAACTGGCCATTTTTTTCAATGGTAAACAGCCTGAGTGAACTATTTCTTTATCCACTATCTTTGCCTCAACTGCCCCTTACTGTTTAACTACATATTGCACTCTATCTGAACGTCCCTTCACCCCTTCTTTCATGGTCCCTATTTACCCCTCTCTTTATTCTCTGTTGACAACCTCAGAGCAGTGTCCACAAGGAGAAATGCAAGTAGGAAAATAGTTTTTTTCCATCTATGCGAGACTGTGTGAGTTGACATCTTGTCAATAACATTTACCTTCCCTAAAATCACAGAGTCTCTCTTTTGACCAGGTCAACAGTAGTACACTGTATAAGGAGGAGGTGCCATTTGGGACGCAGACAGAGACCGCGCTAATCAGTGGCTTGACAGAAGCTTTGCCAGCTGTACACCAGAAACAATGTTTGTGTTCTCTTAGTAGACTAAAGGAGGAGGGGAACGGGTCAGTTCCTGAGCAGGGCTTGTACCTGGGGGAGTGAGTGAGTAGTGACACGGGAATGTAGTTTGGATTATCTGGGATGAGAGGCTTACGATCTCAACATGGGGTCCTGTCCATCTGTCGTCCTCCCCCCCCCCCCCCCCCGAGATTAGGCTGTGACATTCACTTTGGGTCACTTGCGTTCACCAGCTGTCTTGCGGCAGGCTTTCTCCACAGTTACTGTATAGATGGTCAAGGAGTGTGTTCCGGGGCATATTTATATGAGGGGACCATTGAACTCACTTGGTCACCGTGGAGATCTTGATTCCGAACACGCCCATGGGTTTCCGTGACGGCATCCTCTTCAGACTAAACTCCCGGCTGGTGAACTTCATAGAGAGCTTCACCTCGATCTGGAGCCGAGAGAGACGGATTAAATGACAGTCTAAACCCGTTTACATTGACAAGAGATGGCTAAGTAAGACAAGAAACACACATTTAAAGGATCACATGACATGGCACAAACACAGACTCATCCGTTTAACGGGGCTGACACACTCACCCCGTTCATGGGGATAAGCGTCCTCTGCCAGTCTTTGCCTTGGAGTGTCTGCGGATCCAGCTGGATGGAGCAAAGCCAGAATAAAATCCTTGGTTAGTACACCAATACACACAGACACCAATACACACAGACACCAATACACACAGACACCAAGACTCATAAACACCAATACACACAGACACCAATACACACAGACACCAAGAATCATATACACCAATACACACAGACACCAAGACTCATAAACACCAATACACACAGACACCAATACACACAGACACCAAGACTCATAAACACCAATACACACAGACACCAAGACTCATAAACACCAATACACACAGACACCAATACACACAGACACCAAGACTCATAAACACCAATACACACAGACACCAATACACACAGACACCAAGACTCATATACACCAATACACACAGACACCAAGACTCATAAACACCAATACACACAGACACCAATACACACAGACACCAAGACTCATAAACACCAATACACACAGACACCAATACACACAGACACCAAGACTCAAACACCAATACACACAGACACCAATACACACAGACACCAATACACACAGACACCAATACACACAGACACCAAGACTCATAAACACCAATACACACAGACACCAATACACACAGACACCAAGACTCATATACACCAATACACACAGACACCAAGACTCATAAACACCAATACACACAGACACCAATACACACAGACACCAAGACTCATAAACACCAATACACACAGACACCAATACACACAGACACCAAGACTCAAACACCAATACACACAGACACCAATACACACAGACACCAATACACACAGACACCAATACACACAGACACCAAGACTCATAAACACCAATACACACAGACACCAATACACACAGACACCAATACACACAGACACCAACACACACAGACACCAAGACTCATAAACGCCAATACACACAGCCACCAATACACACAGCCACCAATACACACAGACACCAATACACACAGACACCAATACACACAGCCATCAAGACTCATAAACACCAATACACACAGCCACCAATACACACAGACACCAATACACACAGCCATCAATACACACAGACACCAATACACACAGACACCAATACACACAGACACCAAGACTCATAAACACCAATACACAGACACCAAGACTCATAAACACCAATACACAAAGACACCAATACACACAGACACCAATACACACAGACACCAAGACTCAAACACCAATACACACAGACACCAATACACACAGACACCAAGACTCAAACACCAATACACACAGACACCAATACACACAGACACCAAGACTCATAAACACCAATACACACAGACACCAATACACACAGACACCAAGACTCATAAACACCAATACACACAGACACCAATACACACAGACACCAATACACACAGACACCAAGACTCATAAACACCAATACACACAGACACCAATACTCATAAACACCAATACGCACAGACACCAAGACTCATAAACACCAATACACCAATACTCATAAACACCAATACACACAGACACCAAGACTCATAAACACCAATACACACAGACACCAATACACACAGACACCAATATACACAGACACCAAGACTCAGACACCAATACACACAAACACCAAGACTCATAAACACCAATACACACAGACACCAATACACACAGACACCAAGACTCATAAACACCAATACACACAGACACCAAGACTCATAAACACCAATACACACAGACACCAAGACTCATAAACACCAATACACACAGACACCAAGAATCATAAACACCAACACACACAGACACCAATACACACAGACACCAAGACTCATAAACACCAATACACACAGACACCAATACACACAGACACCAAGACTCAGACACCAATACACACAAACACCAAGACTCATAAACACCAATACACACAGACACCAATACACACAGACACCAATACACAGAGACACCAAGACTCAAACACCAATACACACAGACACCAAGACTCATAGACACCAATACACACAGACACCAATACTCATAAACACCAATACACACAGACACCAATACACACAGACACCAAGACTCATAAACACCAATACACACAGACACCAATACTCAAACACCAATACACACAGACACCAAGACTCATAAACACCAATACACACAGACACCAATACACACAGACACCAAGACTCATAAACACCAATACACACAGACACCAAGACTCATAAACACCAAGACTCATAACCAAGACCTTTAGGCTGACGTCTTCCCTAGGACTGAATACACCAATTGTTTATCATTTTCTTCACACAGTGACGTTATAACGTGTTATCAAGTGCAACCTCAGGTTTCAGTTGGTCAGCAAATCTGGCCCCTATCCCCTCCTGCATTAGTCAGCTAACTGTCCTCCTGTCCACTCTGGACAAGCAGAGAAACAGATCCTGCCATCTGGACTGAGTTCAGCCGGGCACACCGTACCACACCACACCACACCGTACCACACCACACCGTACCACACCACACCGTACCACACCACACCACACCGTACCACACCACACCGTACCACACCACACCATACCACACCACACCGTACCACACCACACCGTACCACAGCACACCACACCGTACCACACCACACCGCACCACACCGCACCACACTGTACCACACCACACTGTACCACACCACACCGTACCACACCACACCACACCGTACCACACCACACCACACCGCACCACACCGTACCACACCGTACCACACCGTACCACACCACACCACACCGTACCACACCACCCCGTACCGTACCACACCGTACCACACCACACCGTACCACACCACACCGTACCACACCACACCGTACCACACCAAACCGTACCACACCGTACTACACCACACCACACCGTACCACACCACACCGTACCACACCACACCGTACCACACCACACCACACCGTACCACACCACACCGTACCACACCGTACTACACCACACCACACCGTACCACACCACACCGTACCACACCGTACTACACCACACCACACCGTACCACACCACACCGTACCACACCACACCGTACTACACCACACCGTACCACACCCACAGTCCATCGTGTACCTTTCTCCCTCATCCCCATCTTGGCTAAGCTTCATCTGGTCATGTGCAGGGCTGGATCATGTTCCCAGCACTTAATTGAATCATTTTAATCTCCTGGGCCAGTACAGTAACAGTACACCGGTAGGGTACAGAGAAGGTCCCTCACGAGGTCCGTATCAGTTCAACAGAGGAAAATACGCACGATCACATCAAAAAAAGTCAAAGGACAAGGAATCCTCGCCTGTACGGGGTTGAGCCAAAGGCGATCAGCATGTCACTGCGCAAACTTAAAGTACGGCTAACATGGGCTGTCTGTCGCTGGAATGTGGACAACAGAAGCAAACACACACACAGTTGCCCGTTCCCCTCCCCGTACATGGTTTGTTTCTGCCAAACCATCGGACATGAGTCATCGTACAGTGAGGGGGGATTACTGTGCCTCTCAGCTAAAGTACCTTCTCATACACACAGGTGTGGATTTGCATTTCAGGACGACAAGCCCCTCCCTCTGCGCCTCTCTGTCTCTTCCCCTCTGTTCTCCATTGCCTCCACCTTTTCCCCCTCCTCCTCTATCAGTAACAGCTAACCCCTCTGTCTAAGTTAGCATTAGTGTACGATGTAGAATTCACCATCCCCCCTAATGGACCCCAGCCCAGCCATGGTTAACCCCACAAACTCTCCACTGGGACTGGGTGTCCCCCCTCCCATTCACCGAACCCAGGTGGGCACCTCGCGTGTTTGGATGTAAAGTTGATCTGGATGTAAAGTTGATCTGGATAGTGTGTATTGATGTGCATCCAGGGCTCCGTGTCAAAATAAAGGTTAAATGAAAACATGAATGAATAAATAAATCGTCTGTTGGGACTTTCATACTAAGCCACTCAGCTTTGGCAACATGGCGTCCTGCTGTGTGTGTGTGTGTTTCTGTGTGAACCAGATATAAGCTGTGTATTATAAGACTACTGAAGAACACAGCACATAGATCAGAGGAGGAGAGAGCCCAGCGCTACACAAGCAAACACGTGTGGTGTGGGTGGTACAGTACGTACATACTGGGGTATGGGATGATTCTGTGTTGAACCACAATCGTCGTTGGCATGGCGATACTCGTCCCAGTTACCATGGCAACCACTAGAGGGAGCCGTATTTCCACATTTTTAGCTTTGTTTGTTTAACGAGCAAGCGACAAACTAGAGAGAAACTACCTGTGTTCAGGCATCATAACTCCCACTGCTCTGGGGTATGGATTCCCCATAGGTACAGATCTAGGCTCAGCTACCTCCCCCATTCATCATTTTAACCATTAGTGGGGAAATTGCTAAACTGACCCAAGATCAGTGTTTAGGGTCAACTTCACCCTACAAGACTGCCCCAGGTCCGGTAAACGTATGTTTGTTATTGGACACCACTGAATACTGAAAGGTTCTCTCTCTCTCTCTCACACACACACACACACACACACACACACACATACATACACACACACACACACACACACACACACACACACACAGCTGGCCAAGTGGGGGAGGGGAACAGTAAACCCCTCAGGAGTAGACCAGATCAAAGCAGAGGCCCCATGGCTCTGACACACTAACCAAGGCTACCTGCCTTTCCTTGAAACAAAACGGGCTATGTACACAAAGCCCATACCAGTGGGCCCCCTATACAGCACTCTATCCCTCAAAACCCACAAGCAAAACAAACGTGTGTGTACATTTCCAATTGAAAGTGAGAGAGCCTCAGCGGGAGAGACAGGGTTACCAGGTCAGGTTGAACACATGAATTATGGACCCTGATTCAAACAGGGTCAGGATGGGTTACTGACACTTTACCCTCTAAGATACGTCTCTATTAAATTAATCTAAAACACATCTAGTCACTGTAGACAGTCTATCCTACTACTCACATAATAAGCTAATTCATTAAGCGAATCAGCAGAGCACTCAGCAGTGTCCAGTCCACATCTAGGACATTCAGACAACAATCTCACCACACTGGCATAACCATAACGTTATCTGGCTATGTCGCCATGGTGACGTTACAGCGTTACGTTGACTCAGAGACGTACCGGGATCTGTCCTTTGCCGATGATGCGGTCGGTGCTGTCTCCGTCCTCTTTGATCTGCTTGGTCTTGTTGTAGCTCTTCTCATAACACAGCAGCCTCAGGGTCTGAGAGCCCTCCAGGTCTATCTCAAACTCCTGGAGTACAGAGAGAGAGAGGGAAGAGAGAGAGAGGGAAGAGAGAGGAGAGAGAGAAAGAGAGGGGAGAGAAAGTGTCACGCCATGATCTGTTTCACCTGTCTTTGTGCTTGTCTCCACCCACTCCAAGTGTCGCCCATCTTCCCCATTATCCCCTGTGTATTTATACCTGTGTCCTCTGTTTGTCTGTTGCCAGTTTGTTTTGTTTCGTCAAGCCTACCAACGTTTTTCCCTCTGTTCCTGTCTCTTGATTGTTCCTGTTTTTCCCGGTTTTGACCTTTTCTGCCTGCCCTGACCCTGAGTCTGCCTGCCCTGACCCTGAGTCTGCCTGCCCTGACCCTGAGCCTGCCTGCCTGCCGTCCTGTACCTTTGCCCCACTACTCTGGATTATCGACCCCTGCCTGCCCCTGTTGCTGTAATAAACATTGTTACTTTGATACAGTCTCCATTTGGGTCTTACCTGAAACGTGATAAAGAGTAGCGAGAGAGAGAGAAAGAAAGAGTAGCAAGAGATCGAGAGAGAAAACGAGCGAGCGAGAGAGGAAGAGAGCGAGAGAAAACGCCACCAAAACCCCATAGTCTAAAGAGGCGTTACGGTCATTTCTCAAAGGACCAATGTAAAGAATCAGGGGTTTCAGGACAGGTGAAGATGAGGCCCACCTAATGTGGGCTTCTGATAAGGGGGCAGGCAGAAGCAGAGATGCAGTTTTTCTTTACATTGGTAGTTAAGTATTTGGCATGAAAAAGTCTCTTGCAAGAGATACTCTATAGTGTTGGTCTGTATACGTTAGCAGTAAAATGCTGTAGATGTAAACGCATTGTGAACAGCAGAATGGACCGCTGATGGAGATCCCCGTTAACTACGTAAAACAACACCCTGCATATGGTTTCCACGTGGTTCAGGCGGCAACGCATTCCGTGAACATTTCCACAGACACGAGTCATCGTCAGAAGCTCTGCATTAGCGAACACTATTTCCACTCTACTGAGCAAATGAATGAAGCAGCAGAGGAAGCAGCAGTTCCTTGAGCCTGACGGAACATTCCTGCTGCAGATGAACACATTCGCTGATTGTGTCTCAAAGCTGTCGTGCGCGTTCTCATTGCTCGTGACGCACAAGCACTTTGTGTTTGCGGTGTTCAGCTCTGACTGTGTGTGTGTGTGTGTGTGTGTGTGTGTGTGTGTGTAACATCTGCTCCAGTTGGGCTCTCTGCTGTTACCTCCTCCTCCTTACTGAAGAGGCCATACAGGCTTTCTCATTAAGACACTTACGCCACAACACCAGATGTCATGGCCTTGGTAGTAAAAAAATGCTGTACTCTGATGCTGTACTCTGATGCTGTACCCTGATGCTGTACTCTGCATATGTCGGGTAATAACAGTAGAAGTTCTTACCTCGTTCCATTTGGGCTCTGTGGTGTACCGGTACACCCGCGTCTTGGCTTTGTTCGCAAAGTAGCCAAAGGAGTCCACCTCTAACGTGCAGTACAGATCTGAGAGGAGAAGAGGAGACACAGTCACAGTTAGATTCCACCTAAAGACTAGCACTAGTCTCTATGACGATACCCCACAGAATTAAATAGAACACATTGGCATCCTAGGGACATTTCCCAACGTGAGCTCTCTAAATCAACTGTCATCAAAGTTACGCCTGCTAATGTCGCTGAGAACAATGTAATAACACATGAAATATATGTTGAATATATGTTTAAACCTCTGTGCCATCAGTGACCTCCATCAAATTCTATGAGGTTTACCAGAAGCGGGGTGTTTAATGTTTATGCCTGTGCTACAGAACAGCGGTAGCTCCAGTAAGCTTGGAGTAAGGGGTGTCGTCCCAAATGGCACCCTATTCCCTATAGAGCCCTATGGGCCCTGGTCAAAAGTAGTGCCCTGTGAAGGGAATAGGGTGCCATTTGGAACGCAGCCTAGGGCCTTTGTTATTACTCCTGTACACTATGTCCGGTATGAAGGCCCGAGGAAGAGGAGGGACACTCACTCAGGCTCTGTTTGAGGCCCGAGGCAGAGTGGACGATTACATTCAGGAATCCATGGAGGCCAGGCGATTCATCCTCTGGAAAAACACACAGGTAAGAGAGATGAAGGTTCACATTGGAATGGGAAATGAAACCATAAAGAACCCCAAATAACTCTATTCTCTTTACTCTAGACACTAAACTAAAAAGAGACCAAACACTTCAAAACTGCAAACTGTTATGACGTCTGTTTTGTTCCTATGTGGAGAACGTTTCAGTTGATGCATCTGACAGAAAACCTCAGAGCAGAACATTGAGGAACATCTGGTACCTTGACCTTCTTTGTTAATGGTGAGTGGGATGTGGTGGACAGTCTGCAGCTTCACACAGGAGTTGGTCAACATCTGTAGCTCCATGGAGGTCAGGGAGAAGCTCTTGAAGCCTGGGAGAGGGACCATACAACCACAGGGTCAAGGGTCAGTCCCCCACACAGTACAGTATGGGAGGTAACGCTGTATGTGAGCAAATATTAGTGGTTTCAATGCATCAAGAAAGTCTACACCCCATGGAATACAGGTCACACTGTTGTCCATCTTCTTCATCTAATCTTAATCAAAACATCCATTGCTTACAGAGTGATATTGACGAGCAAGTTCAGTAACAGTCCAATGCTGAGGGACACCTACATTTCTTCTGCTGTTCCCGGATCATCTCCTTCCACTCGGCCCGCTCGTAGTCTGATGACATCAGGAATGTGTAACCCTGAAACACAGCACACACTTAGATACGACACACTTACATACAGCCTGTCAAAGATGATGATGTGGTTGACGATGATGATGAAGAGGGATGATGGTGATGATCCTTTGTTGTTGACGATGATAACGAGGAAGACGGGGCTCACCTTGCCGTTCCTGTTGTGTACTCGGAGGGCCATACTGGGGGAGGTGAGCAGCAGAAGAGACTCCTGCTCCGACAGCTTCTTCCTCAACCTTTCAATCACCTTTGACCCTTTGTTGGCTCTCTGGAGGTCACACATTTGCAAAAGACCTGTCAACTACATTTTTACTGATTAGTGTGTGTCTGTGTGTGTGTGCGCATGTGTGTGTGTGTGTGAGAGCGCGCGTGTGTGTGTGTGTGTGTGTGTGTGTGTGTGTGTGTGTGTGTGTGTGTGTGTGTGTGTGTGTGTGTGTGTGTGTGTGTGAGCGCGCATGTGTGTGTGTGTGTGTGTGTGTGTGTGTGTGTGTGTGTGTGTGTGTGTGTGCATTAACACTGTATGTGAAATACCTTCTCTCTCTGGATTTCACTCTTGATGTGAGAGATCTTGACCTTCATGGCGTCCAGCTCCTCGTCAGGCACCTGGGGGATGTGCAGAGGCTCTGACTCATCTGCGTTCTGGAAGGTCAGGTCTGACAGAGGGATGTACCACTTGGAATCATACTGCTGACTCTTCCTGCCGAGAGGAAGGGGCAAAGAAAGAGAGAGAGGGGGGGGAGAGAGAGAGGGGGGAGAGAGAGAGACAGAGAGAGGGAGAGATGGAGATATGAAATCCTAGCATTTTTTATTTTGTAACTTTATTTAACTAGGCGTCCTGTGATAGATGTCCTGGAATATGTTAGAAGAACAGGGGTAAAAAATAGTGAAATATAGACAGAAAGATGGGAAGTCTATTTTACCCTCCGATCTGTTTCTTGAGCTTGGCGCAGAGCAGCAGGTCGGTGAAGAGGAAAACATGGCGGAGCTTCCTGGCTCCCTCCACCAGCTCCACCATGAAGCTGTCCTTCAGCAGCTGGCGGTTCTACACAATCACACAACCAGCCATCAACAGTCAGCAGAACAAATCTATACATCAGCTAATCAATCAACATCCTCAACGTCCTCATCTGCATTGACTGGGATACTGTGTGGCCTGTTATGCCACCATGAACCAGAAGGGGGCAGTGATGTTGTTTTTCCACACAGCTGTATAGTGACAGCTCTGGGTATAAAATGAAAGCGCATCAGGAGAGGGCCAACGTCAGAACAGTGTTCTATATGACGCCCTTGTCTAACCTCATGAAGCACTATAGGGGGTACATTTGTGAACAGGAACAGGAAGTCTACAGCACGTGAGGTGGGTATTCTAAGTAAAGCATACTGCGTTCAAACATAATATAAGTCAGAGGCATGACTACGTATCATATCCCCAGGGCATTTCTGAAGAGCTAAAACACATAACTATTTTACAGATTTACTGCACTCCCACAATGAATGGTCATATAATGCGAGACCTGAAGGGTAGAGGTACACAAGCACCCCCCCCCCCCCCCTTCGTCTCCCCCCTCTCAACCCCTCTCCCTACAGGCAAGGCACCAGCGATCCCCCAGCCTCACATCACCGTGGCAGCAGGGCCTGCGAAGCATGGTGTCACAGCCAGCCCCAGCCAACCCCCCCCCCCCCCCCCCCCCCCCACCCTCCCGCAGGTTGACGTGTATTGTCATGGGTCTTGCCCAGGATTCAGAACTGAGCGGTTTCCACTAGATAGGCCAGCTACAACACTGGTTATATTTTAAAAATGAATGAAAACAAAAGCGTGCTTTTTGCTTTTGACTTTGTGGCTGTACCAGCTAGTGACCACTCTGCAGAGCTGCCTCCAGAACATGAGTCATCCCAATAAATGCTAACGTGCCCCCCCCGTGGGCGCCTCTCCTGAACGCTCAGTCATTACCACTGACATAACAACGGTGAGGAGAATATGCTTCTGTGTGTGTGAGTCATCCACGCTCACACACAACTAACAGGGTCTCCCCCGGCAAAATGCAGGGGCGTTACTGTACCATTCAGTATGTGTAGACCATAGAGATCCTATTAAATTATTATTATATGATATATATATATATAGGTACTTGTTGCATTTACAACTTGTCTAAGTTCTATCTATCATCAACTGATTTCAGCCTACGTACTGTAGATTTGGCTGCGTTTGACTGGAATGTTGGCATATTGGCAGTTCACTTGAAAAATGTATGGAATCGTTTGTCTAAAACTGTCTGGCTAGCTAGCTAACAAAAATGCAGTGCAGATAAACTCTTCTTAATCATTATTTGACACAATATCTTATGACAGCACTGGCTCTCTGACCAAAAATGGCTGACCTTTATCCCCTTGTAAGAAGGTTCATGTCCATTCTAGTACTCCAAATTCTATGATGTGGACCCTCTTAAAATGTATGTCACACAATGGCTCAGATCCAGAAAGCCACACATCACGCAGGCACCACACAGGCACGGTAGGACACCTGCTCTGTGCAGCCTTCAGCCTGATTGACATGCAGTGTGATATCCCTGCCAAGGAGATGAGACGCTGCTAATTTACTAATTCCCAATGGCAGCTCTAATTATTCATTAGATAGATAATGAAGGCAGCCATGATGGTCTGTGATAGATAACTTCCTCACTGGCTGAGAGAGAGAGAGGGTGAGGTCGGAGAGAGAGAGAGAGAGAGAGAGAGAGAGAGAGAGAGAGAGAGAGAGAGAGAGAGAGAGAGAGGCTTCAGAGGCCACCAGGCTCATTTGCATTTTAATTAAGCATCTTCTTTTTGGCCCCCACCCCTCTACACCCCCTATCTGGCTGGGCAGGGCCCCTGGGTGACACTTGTGCTGCTCTCCTCCTGCACGCCTCCATTGAACAAAGCACAACAGGTTACAATCTACTGCATGACACTACTGTGTGATGGTGGAGGGGCGGCAGGGAGCCTAGCGGTTTAGAGCGTTGGGCCATTAACCGAAAGGTCAGGTCGCTGGTTTGAATCCCAGAGCCGACTAGGTGAAAAATCTGCCGATGAGCCCTTGAGCAAGGCACTTGAACCCCAATTGCTCCTGTAAGTCGCTCTGGGTAAGAACGTCTGCTAAATGACTACAATGTCAATGTAGAATGTAGAAAGGCCCCTCTCTCTCTCCAACACCAACCCTATAGGTACACCTCTCCACCGGGACAATATCAGAATATCATCCTTACCATTAGTTAGTTTAGTCAGTACAACTACATTTCCTTATCAGACTTACAACGGAAATACTTTCACATCATGTTTCTATGAACCTGTCAACATTTTTTACATGTGACTTTGGACCCTCTTAAAGGGAATGTCAGACAATGGCTGAGTGGCTCAGATCCAGACAGCAACCCATTTAAACCTATGGTCGTACCGCTAACCTAGCCCCAACTCCATCAGCACACTGGAGGTTCTCTAGCCCTGCTCCAGATGACTGTCATCACAACCTCTTCTCTCAGACCACAACCCTTCTACTATATCTGGTTATCAGTAGACGCAGTTCCTTAACCACGGTTACACGCTGACACTCAAGCCAGCTAAGAGCCGGTCCAAAAGCCGAGCTAACCACAGGACCACTGCTATTCAGTCCTCAACAGCTTTCAGAGAGTGTTGGACCGATGCACTGGAAGCGTTGTCGATTTAGCTTTCTAGCCAATGATAGTAATTCATTGTGTATAAGATACTAGGAATAGATTGTCCACCGTCTATGCATTATCCAGACCGAAAAGAGAAATAGGCAAAAGAACATTTCAATTTAGAGCAATAAAGACATGGAATAAATTTAACTGAGCAAACCAGAAACCTTTCAATATATACATTTAAACGTTATTTTAAAACGATTTAAATATAATACACAGAAATGTGGTGGGACTATAGTAGATGAAGAATCAATATTTTTTAGATTGAATATTTATTGGGTTATTATGTTAGTATATTGTGTATGTTTGTAATAGTGTGTTATATGTGAAAACGTGTTTGTATTATAAATTGTATTTTAATGTTTAAGGACTCTTGGAAGATTAGTCCAAATGGGGACTAAAAGAGATCCAAATCAAATCAAATCTACTGAGTAGCCAATGATAGTAATTCATTGTGTATCAGAGGCTCAGATAGCAACAACAAACATGCTGAAATGGCACCATGTAATTAGGTCCTCGAAGCCTCAATGAACTGTAGTGACTGAACATTCCTGTCAGGCTGGAGATATCCCAAGTCGACTGTGTACGAGTCCTCAACGGCACCCCAATTCCTTACATAGTGCACGACCTCATGGGTCCTGGTCAAAAGTAGTGCACTAGATAGGGAACAGGGTGCCATTTGGGACACATGCTATATTTGTGTATATTTTAACATAGTGGGGTCAACCCCCCCCAGCTGGTAAGCACAATATAACAGGGCCCCTTGATTCCATGCGCTCCTTCCATGTATCCATGATCAATATTTGATGATCAGTGTGGTCTGGGCAGACAGAGCTGCGAATGGGGCCTATGAGGATAAGGGGGTGGGGTGGGGGGGGGCTAACGTTGGGGTGCAGTAATGACATCCCGTGTGCATAGGGAGGTGCCTCAACATGAATAATGAATCTGTACTCCCCAGTCAGCGATAAGAGGCTGGATATGGGGCATCATGAACGCCGGTGTCACGCCAGCTGTCAATCAAATGACATCCATTAATGTGCAACTCCAACCCGGGTGGTTTCTAGGGGGGGAAGATGTTGGGGTTTGAGGGATGGAGATCCAGCACAGAGAGCAAACACTGGGGTTCCTTACAGGCATGTGCAGGGGACTTTCTATTATTGCCATATTTGGGCATATATTGCATTTGACACCATATTAGGTCATCCCATACGGCCCCCCCCTTCAGTGGAATCACTACAGTTCGTTATGAGGGCAGGGCAAGGTTCAGTCTACCAGTGTTGGGTTACTGGTCAATGATGTAATACCATACCCTCACCATAAACCTAGAATAACAGAACAGTCACAATGGCTCAGAGCCAAAAAAGATAAAGCTCTGCTTTGGTCTAATTGCTTAAGAACATTCAACAACACAGAGATACAGCTGAGCCTCTATTCATAAAGCTGATCTAGGATCAGGTCCCCACCTGTCCATGTAATCTTATTCATTATGACCTAACAGGAAAAACTGCTCCTAGATCAGCACTGCTCCTCACCTCTCCCTTCTTGACGGTCATGGACTGGCGTCTGGGCGTGGTCTCCTCGTTGATGCTGGACAAAAAGTTCTGGGAGATGCGGAGCGCGTCCTGGAGCAGGGGGTGGTCTGGGTGGCTGGAGGGCGTGTGCTTGAGCAAGTCCTGCAGAGTGGAAAGGCACACATTTTACATTGACATTTTAGTCATTTAGCAGACGCTCTTATCCAGAGCGACTTACAGTAGTGAATGCATACATTTCATTTCATGCATTTTATTTTATTTTTTTATTTTTTTTGTACTGGCCTCCCGTGGGAACCGAACCCACAACCCTGGCGTTGCAAACACCATGCTCTACCAACTGAGCCACAGGGAAGAGCACACCCACCCAGAGACACAGAGTTACAGTGTCTTACAGCAGAGCCTATGTTACAGTATTGGGATTGGCAGTTAAAACCAAGACAGCATTTAAAAATCATGTGGTGTGAGGTTCAGAGAGTTACATAAAAATGAGCAGGAAAAAACAAAAAGGCAAACTGCGTGCTTTGCTGCTGCCCTGTACTCACATGCAGAACCAGGGTGCTTCGAGTCACTCTGTCCACTGGCTTGTACAGGAGAGCTTTAAGAGAGACAGGAGAGACAGCAGCATGAATTACATTACAACCACCACCTAAGTCAGAGCAATATGACATGACCCCAGTCAAATACTGCAAGTGCTGTTTCCACTAGATATGCCAAAAAAAATGTGCACTAGCCTGTGGCAGTGATTTCATGGGTTGTATTCATTAGTGCACAGCGTATCAAAACGTTCTGCACCGTACCAAAACGCTTTGCAACAGGTAGGTCCTTCCTCGTTTCGGCCTATTTTCTTACCGTACGTTCCTGGTGAATACTAGCCTCGCTAGCCAGCCTGAACACACCCATGTTCAGTAATGCTGTGGGCTACTTACTCTCCAGAGAGTTCTTGGCTGACTGGTCCTTCAAGTCCTTGGTGCTCCTCACCTTGAGGTTCTGTAGGGACACAGAATGAGTGAACAGTGGACAACATTACACAGGAGAAAACCCTGAAACTAATCAACACGCTTGACACACGTACAACCATTCTGGTGCTGGTAAATAATAATTGTAGCCTGGCCCTCGGCTCGGTCAGAAATAAGGCACTATAAATGGAATAGAGTGCCATTCAGAATGCAGAGAGGCCTCCAGCACTGAGGACAGACACTTACCTCATTCAGCTCATCCTGCACCCAATAAGCATTGTTTCCACTGTCACATTCAGATGGCAGAGAGACAACGCATCATACATATCTCAATAAGAAGCCTGATTGTTTGATTCTCTCCCTCAAATCCAGGCACCATCGTCAATGTTCACCGGTAGCTTTTGGCACAAGATTTTACGTAGCCGCGATCGTGGCTACACAAGGACTTTCGAATGTTAGTCCAAAACAAGCCCTCAAAAAACCCTGCTCGTCAAGAGACCTTAGTCAAATTTTGACTTGATCGTTTAACTCACGGACTCCCGTAGTCTGTTAAGTAACGAAGCATTACACCAAGACTTACCCCAGCTTCGTACGTCGTTGATTAAACTGTTTCTCCCTAAACACGACAGCGCCACAGGCGTGTTGAGTTAGTGTCCTTGGCCTGGCATTATGCTCCACATCCTATCTGAGAGAGACGTTCTTCCACTAGCATGGCTGGGCCCTTCAGGCTAACTGTAAAGCTCAGTTTGGGGGGAGGATTAATGAATATATTAGCCTGTCATGCTTCATCTGCACATAGGTGAGATGGAGTGCATTTCCCTACTTCAGGGACTCTAACACTGGCCGCCGGAGGGCTCACAAAGCAACCAGAAACCCAACACAGAGTATAAACCACCACACACTCTGCATTGTTCCACATCACGGCTGAACACGCAGCTCACACACACACTTCTCCCTTCTGGTTGGGTATAGCAATGGAGGCTGCTGATGGGAGGGCGACTCATAATAACGGCTGGAACAGAGGCAATGGAATGACATCAAACACATGGAAACCATGTGTTTGATGTATTTGGTACCATTCCCCTGATACCGCTCCAGCCATTACCACGAGCCCGTCCTCCCCAATTAAGGTGTCACCAACCTCCTGTGATGTACAGTATTCAAATGTGTTCTAAATGGCAATGATTGGGATATTAGGTGGGTGGTGGCGGTGAAAGGGTTTGTGGGTAAAACGAATAGCCTAAAGCTGTTGAGTGGTGCCTTTGATACCCCACTGTCCTCTTTACACCGGTTAGCTGTGAAATGTTCTCCCAAAGATTTCCCCCTGTGTGCTTAATGGCCCACTTTCACCCACTTTCAGTGTACAACGCTTCCTCTCAGTCGGTCTCTCACGCAGCGAGGCAGAGTGACCTGGGGCTGGGCCACAAAGCCGCTTCCTTAGAACCGGAGAAAGAGCTACTTTCCTCTCAGGAAGAGAGAGCTTGAAGAGAAGCAGAACATCGTTGTTCAAACCGTCCCTTTGAGTATGGAGATGGGCGGCTGAGCGTGTTGGTATACTTTCAGAGGAGGGTTACTTCTTTCTTGCCACTCCCAAGTCATCATCTCCCATCATCCCCATGTCCAAAACAAGAGTTGTACCCCCTGGCCACCAGAGTCAAGATGAAAGGACAAAACCCATCCCAGACCAGTAGTCATCAACCCTCCCTCCTCCCACTCTACCTCCATGCCAGTTCCCATTACCTCAGAAATTTCAGCGAACTGCGTGTTTGCCTGGCAGCACTTCTCCGCCGTCTCCACGGCAACCTCGTAGTTGTCCACAAATGCCCGGTACACTCCCAGCTGGCTGGCCTGTCAGACAAACAGGGAGAGAGAGGGGACAAAATACAGGTCACATTGAAACACAGTCACCACTTTCCATAACCCATATTTACCAAAGTAGGCCTTCTGTTTGTATTGCTGTTTTGGGGGACAGAAGGATATGTTGGCATAATCACAACATGACAAATGACAGCTACAACCCCTGAGGGGTGAAGAAACAAAAACACAGACTTGGGGACACAGTTGGACAGACGGGGGCAGTGTCATCCTCGCCACAGCAAGCGCCAGCGTTTCTGCAGCACGCTCCTAGCCTACAGCTTTTGCCATGGTAGTGGAGTGGAGCAGTTTGACATTTATGGGAACGAGTCTTGTCCTTGAGGCAGAACTAAATGATTTCCGCTCGATTGGCCAGCTGTCAAAATTGGCCATATTATAAAAATTCATAAAAACAAATATGTTCTTTTGGTCTTAATTTAAGGTTAGGGTTAGGCATTAGGGTTAGTAGTGTGGTTAAGGTTAGGGTTAGGCATTAGGGTTAGTAGTGTGGTTAAGGTTAGGGTTAGGCATTAGGGTTAGTAGTGTGGTTAAGGTTAGGGTTAGGCATTAGGGTTAGTAGTGTGGTTAAGGTTAGGGTTAGGCATTAGGGTTAGCAGTGTGGTTAAGGTTAGGGTTAGGTTAAAAAT
>NC_042968.1:65654512-65661087 GCF_901001165.1 Salmo trutta
CATCTCAAGGATGATCAATGGAAACAGGATGCACCTGAGCACAATTTCGAGTCTCAAAAGGGTCTGAATACTTACGTATTTGTAATACATTTGCAAAACAAATTACAACTGTTTTCGCCTTGTCATTATGGGGTATTGTGTGTAGACTGATGAGGATTTGTTTAGAATACGGCTGTAACGCAACAAAATACGGAAAAAGTCATGGGGTCTGAATACTTTCCGAATGCACTATATATATATAAAAGTATGTGGACACCCTTTCAAATTAGCGTATTAGGCTATTTCAGCCACACCAGTTGCTGACAGGTGTATAACATTGAGCACACAGCCATACAATCACCGTCATAGGTTGCAAGCCTAAGATCACCATGCGCAATGCCAAGCGTCGGCTGGAGTGGTGTAAAACTTGCCGCTGCCATTGGACTCTGGAGCAGTGGACACGAAATGAATCACGCTTCACCATCTGGCAGTCCGACGGACGAATCTGGGTTTGGCGGATGCCAGAAGAACGCTACCTGCCCCAATGCATAGTTCCAACTGTAAAGTTTGGTGGAGGAGGAATAATGGTCAGGGGCTGTTTTTCATGGTTCGGGCCCCTTAGTTCCAGTGAAGGGAAAATGTAACGCTACAGCATACAATGATATTCTAGACGATTATGTGCTTCCAACATTGTGGCAACTGTTTGGGAAGGCACTATCCTGTTTCAGCATGACAATGCCCCTGTGCACAAAGTGAGGTCCATAAAGAAATGGTTTATTGAGATCGGTGTGGAAGAAGTTGACTGACCTGCACAGAGCCCTGACCTCAACCCCATCAAACACCTGCACAGAGTCCCCGCATCAATGTTCACTCAATCCCTGCTATTGTATAACAAATCCATCACTCTTTGTGGACAGTGAGAGCGAGAGAGGGAGAGAGAAAGAGTGTGTATGTGTGTGTGTGTGTGTGTGTGTGTGTGTGCGTGCGTGCGTGCGTGCGCGCTTATTAAAACCAATGAGTGAGACAAACCCAAAAGGTCAGAGGTTGGGTGCAGCCCAGGGACTCGTCATTTATTAGAAGATTCAACCATCAATCAATTTGACAAGCGCTCTCTCTGCCACTGAGGAGAGACTGGGGGCGGGTCATAGGCCTTCCTTTATGACCATTGATGTGACTACTTCCTCCAGGGGAGAGAGCGAGAGACTGACTGCAGCACGGTGTGTTTAGCACGACACAAACTCACACTGCACCAGGCTAACCCGAACAGTGAGCTGTACACACACACCTATCACAAGTTTAATCACATCACAAAAACCGCAATATAACTTAGGTAATACAGCTAACTGATGAAGATAATAAGCTTACAGATAGTAAGGTGACGTGCCTCAGAGATAAGTGTTTATGTCTCTTCATGGTTGAGGCCGTGAGGGAGGGCCAGAGGCTGATAGCATAGAGCCCCACAGTGGAGGTGACATAATACCCATAAAACCTAGCGGTCAAACAGGGAAATGGTTCCAATCGTTTTTCATACCATTCATTTTCCTCATAGGGGATTTTAGAAACACTTAAAATAAGGGCTGCGTTTCTGCTTAGCCTGTTGTGACAACCATGTAAATCTCTCTCGGACAAGGTGACTTTTAGCAATATATTCGGCTCGATTTACTCTCAGATTTGAAAATGCTAATTAGCGTCAAAGTAGACATCATGTAAAACTACAAATCCCTGCGAGCACCTCTTGTGTCAATTTAAAACTTGCACAAGACAGTTCGCAGAATTGTCCATTTAAAGAAATGTAGCCAATTTATTCATGACTACATTTAGCTAACATTAGATAGTTAATCCAGAGATTGGGCTGTCTTGTCCAGATCACCATGGGTTTTGTAGTTCTTTATGATAGCCACATTAGCAGCTAATTAGCATTTAATCTTGGGAGGGTAAATACAGGCGAATATATTGATAAAAGTCACCATGTCCTAGAGAGATTTACACGGTTATCAAAATGTCATGCCAGGGTAATCCTACACGAAACACAGACCTTATTTTAAGTGTTTCATAAATCCCCTATGGGAAAAATGAACAATGATTGGAACCATTTCCCTGTTTGACCGCTAGGTTTTATGGGTATTGTGACTCATACTGTGGTACTCTATAGACTGGAAAAGAATTCCCTGTTTGATATGAGGGAGCTTTCTGGAATGAGTGGGAGATGACCTTTGTGGTAGACTTAATTGAAGTGGGAAGGGGCACACTCACCGACTTGGAGGACTCGAGGGATCCAGAGAAGAGGGTGTCTCGGCTGCTGCGGCTCTTGGAGCTGAGGTGTGGCGAGGAGGAGGGCGAGTCGTCGATGTACGGCAGGATGTCATGGTGGCGCCTCTGCTCCTCCGCACGGTCTGCATCATAACCGTAAGTGGGAGGGATCCCCGTGAACGGACCGTCTGTGAGTGGAGTGAACAAACGTCAGTCAAATCATTTCTTGTCGTTTTATTTGAGTATAGACAAAGCATTCGTGATCATGTTGTAGAGTCACAGTATACACGTTTCTTTATCCTAGTATGTTTTGAGTTCCGTTTATAGTCCAAATTCCTTCAAGGCCAGGAGGTTGAGTACAGTGGAGAGTTCTGGGAAGTGTGTGTGTGTAATGCTGAGTGGAAGGCATCTGAGTCAGAATGTCAGAGACCTTTTGGTCAACCCCCCACACACATACATACCACCCACAACAGCTGACCAGGGTTCATGTGTGCTGATTGGCCTCTGAAGCCTCTCTCTGTCTTTGTCTCTCTCTGTGTCTCTCTCTGTCTCTCTCTCTCTCTGTCTCTCTTTGTCTCTGTGTGTCTCTGTGTGTCTCTCTCTGTGTCTCTCTCTGTATCTCTCTCTGTGTCTCTCACTCTTTCTCCCACTCTCTTTCTCTCTCCTTCCATGCAGCCAGTCTCCTCTCTCTCCTTCCATGAGTACAGCAGAGTAATCTAACCTCTATGTAAGTGTGAGATATCCCACTCTCCCCTGCCTGCCTGGGTGTCCACTGCCCACTGTGCCCAGAGCCTACTGCCCATAGTGACTTTCTGTCTGCCTACTGGCTAGTGCCCACTGCTGCAAGCCGCCCTGCAGGGGCATGCTGCCAGGCCATGCCAGGGGAACACAGAGGGACTGTCTGTCTGAGGATGGGCACACCGCCTGCCCGGTGTCCGCCCAGTAGCCCATGCCAAGGGCCTTTAGGAGAGACACTAGTAAAGTACGTGCCAGAGGAACACTCACAGATGACTGTGTGAGTAGAGTAGTAGTCTGTGATGGCTGTAGTCACAACCAGGAATAGCCTACCTGACCACACAAGACCACCACCCCCTCTGAATACAACAAGGTGTCTGCTGCACGAGAGAAGATCTTCTGGCAGAGGGTCGTATAAAGACAAAACGGCACGTTAAGTAGAGTAACAGAGTAGTTTACCGTGCCTTAGTGTTGAAGGACAACCCCCCACGACTCAAAGACTTTCCAAACACACATGAACTAAGTCAACCTGTCAATCCCCTAAGCATGTATTCTGTACAGGCCTGTATCAGTGGTCTGTTTGTGTGTGTTATGATTGAAGACTAATTGTATGCCCAGGGCCTCATAAGGCAGTCATGGGTCAGGTGTAAGGTCACTGTGCTTTAGCTCCTAGCCCCTGGGAAAATACCGTATCTCAGACCCATCCATAGACAGTCCACTCCAGGCCCAGACAGAGTCTACAGTATAACAGCCCCTCTAGGCCAGTGAGTCCCCCCCCCCTCCCTCTTTGCACAGGTCCTCCATTTGTCCGCTGGCAGGCTCCACAGCTGCAGTCATACTCATTCTGGTCACACCCCAGCTCCCGCTTCCTGCCTAACCTCCTCTCTTCTCTCATCCCCGAGCAGCCCCCACGAGGGAGGAATCCACCATCCACACACACACACACACACACACACACACACACACACACACACACACACACACACACACACACACACACACCCTTGTCCCCATTTCTCCAACTCTCAAAAAGTACACTCATTGATTTCCTGTTGGAACCATTGGCAGAGAGGGGCAGCCCAGCCATCGCGAACAGGGGAAAACACAGTTAAATCACATTGGCATGGAAACCTTTTTTGGGGGGAGGGGTGTAAGAGGCCTTTTTCCCCAAGCAGGTGGAAAAGTACAATCACACAGGGGAAAGCAGGTGTTCAGATGCCATGGCAACGCGTGGGTCTTTTCCAAAACACCAGAGGGCGGGGTCTACAGATGTATCATGTGACTTGACTTCCAGAAACACTGGTCTATTGATGCCAGCTCTAGGTAAATGCAATGTATAAATGAAACCTACTTTGGTGCTGTTATGAATGGTGTACTTTTCTGTGCGTGGGTGTGACTGTGTGTCTGCCGCCAGTCCGCTAGCAATGTGAAGGAGACCTCTGCCACTGGAGCGTGACATGGCTGAGTCTTTTCCTCCTCTCCTTCTACCTCTCCTCTCCTCCTCCAGCTGAAGGTGAGGCAGCTGCCCTGACATCTGGGAAGGCCATTCTAGTTGAAAACAAAGTGAAGAGGCCTCTCCACAGACAAACTGTTCTCTTTCTGGTGTACACACACATTACTCTCATGCATATACACTCACATACGTCTCAACCGTGTAGGTGCATGCACACACATACATATGCGCATTCAAGCATGTTTTCCTAATCTCTTGTGTACAGTCGTGGCCAAAAGGTTTGAGAATGACACAAATATTAATTTTCACAAAGTCTGCTGCCTCAGTTTGTATGATGGCAATTTGCATATACTCCAGAATGTTATGAAGAGTGATCAGATGAATTGCAATTAATTGCAAAGTCCCTCTTTGCCATGCAAATTAACTGAATCCCCCAAAAACATTTCCACTGCATTTCAGCCCTGCCACAAAAGGACCAGCTGACATCATGTCAGTGATTCTCTCGTTAACACAGGTGTGAGTGTTGACGAGGACAAGGCTGGAGATCACTCTGTCATGCTGATTGAGTTCGAATAACAGACTGGAAGCTTCAAAAGGAGGGTGGTGCTTGGAATCATTGATCTTCCTCTGTCAATCATGGTCACCTGCAAGGAAACACGTGCCGTCATCATTGCTTTGCACAAAAAGGGCTTCACAGGCAAGTATATTGCTGCCAGTAAGATTGCACCTAAATCAACCATTTATCGGATCATCAAGAACTTCAAGGAGAGCGGTTCAATTGTTGTGAAGAAGGCTTCAGGGCACCCAAGAAAGTCCTGCAAGCGCCAGGACCGTCTCCTAAAGTTGATTCAGCTGCAGGATCGGGGCACCACCAGTACAGAGCTTGCTCAGGAATGGCAGCAGGCAGGTGTGAGTGCATCTGCACGCACAGTGAGGCAAAGACTTTTGGAGGATGGCCTGGTATCAAGAAGGGCAGCAAAGAAGCCACTTCTCTCCAGGAAAAACATCAGGGACAGACTGATATTCTGCAAAAGGTACAGGGATTGGACTGCTGAAAACTGGGGTAAAGTCATTTTCTCTGATGAATCCCCTTTCCGATTGTTTGGGGCATCCGGAAAAAAGCTTGTCCGGAGAAGACAAGGTGAGCGCTACCATCAGTCCTGTGTCATGCCAACAGTAAAGCATCCTGAGACCATTCATGTGTGGGTTTGCTTCTCAGCCAAGGGAGTGGGCTCACTCACAATTTTGCCTAAGAACACAGCCATGAATAAAGAATGGTTCCAACACATCCTCCGAGAGCAACTTCTCCCAACCATCCAGGAACAGTTTGGTGATGAACAATGCCTTTTCCAGCATGATGGAGCACCTTGCCATAAGGCAAAAGTGATAACTAATTAGCTCGGGGAACAAAACATCGATATTTTGGGTCCATGGCCAGGAAACTCCCCAGTTCACATTGAGAACTAGTGGTCAATCCTCAAGAGGCAGGTGGACAAACAAAAACCCACAAATTCCAAACATTGATTATGCAAGAATGGGCTGCCATCAGTCAGGATGTGGCCCAGAAGTTAATTGACAGCATGCCAGGGTTGATTGCAGAGGTCTTGAAAAAGAAGGGTCAACACTACAAATACTCTTTGCATCAACTTCACGTAATTGTCAATAAAAGCCTTTGACACTTATAAAATGCTTGTAATTATATTTCAGTATTCCATAGTAACATCTGACAAAAATATCTAAAGACACTGAAGCAGCAAACGTTGTGAAAATTAATATTTGTGTCATTCTCAAAACTTTTGGCCACGACTGTATGTGTGATTTAAAAAAGACACTAGTGCCTGGGTATTGAAGGAAAGCTTGACCTAAACACACAGATGAAACGTTCAGTGACCAAACTCAGTCAGTCCCTGTGGTGTAGAGAAAGAGAGAGAACAAGGGGGGAAAGAGAAAGACTGGGAAAATGTATGGAGAGAGACAGAGACAGACAGAGAGAGAGAGAGAGAGAGACAGAGAGGAGTGGTCTGAGGCAGACCCAGACATGCATCAGACAGAAAGCACTTTTCCTAAGGGAGGGGGAGAGGGGGGAGGGGGGAGAGCAAGAGGGAGGGAGAGTGGGAGGAGGGAGAGCGGGAGGGAGGGAGAGGGAGAGCGGGAGGGG